>NC_090789.1:10025972-10108472 GCF_040054535.1 Antennarius striatus | reverse complement strand
TCAACAAAAGGTTTCCGTCATTAGTTATCAAATCAATAAATAAATGGATTAATGCCGTTCCCAGTCGTTATTAACTATCTATCTTGCTACATAGAACAAGGTAGCTGTTTATTCTTTTCATTTGTTTGGTGTGAAATCTGATATTATTGTTTTATAGTGGAATTTCCATGTGTTCCCGCTTTTGTGTGTGTTTGTGTGTGTGTGTGTATTTATATAAAAGAGAAATACTATATAAGAGAAATACGTCTTTGTGCAATACTTCTTCCACAAAGACATATTTCTCTTGATTTATTGGTGAAATCACTTCCATAATGTGGAAACTTTTGACATCATATTTATCATGAATTTCTAAGCTTTCCTTTTTGTGCGCATAGTATCTGAAAAATACAGGCTTAATTGGGAGGAGACCAGCAGTAAGAATATCACTGCTGTGTGGAGGCTGTCAAATATCCTAACCATGTTTTTAAGGTATTTGAAATCAATTTTCAGACAGTGTTTTGAACAGAATCAAGTTATATGTGACTGACTGACTTTCTGACTTTCACCACAGAAGTCATATCAGGATAAGTTTCCAGATGTGTTGAAAAAGAGTGAAAGTGATTAGATAAAAAATGTGAGCCTTTAAAAGATTACTTGATAATTAAAATGACAACAATGAAATTAGACATGCACATACAGAATGGTACGTTTCAATTTAAAACTATTTCTGTCTTCAAAGCGGCAAAAACCTCACCCTAATAAAGAACAGAGCACTGAGGAAAAAACATACAAGCTGTACTCCACATGGGAGACAGAACAAAGAAGACGGAGAAACACAAACATTGTGTAGAGGCGCTGTGACAGGCAGTAATCCGGCATTAAACCAGATCCACATGTTGGCCAGATGATGCTTTCTGGCATTTGAGGCTTTTGAGGCTTCCTTGAGAGTCAGACATGACCTCACCGGCCAAAACATGTCTTCATCACCGTCATGTCCTACCTGATCTCCACCTCTGATAGTCACCTTGCCACGAGGGTCTCCCCTGTCAGGCACACACTGCTTTACATAATTCAACACTCATTTATAGAGGCCGCGCTCCTCGCTCCCTGCATAATGGATCAAAGAATAATTTGGTTTAGCTGCAAATTTAACTCTGTTTTTTTTTTTTTTTTTGCGCACACACACACACACACACACACACACACACACACACACACGTTAACACGTACACAGGGCTCTTTAACTGAGAGATTGGTTTGAACTGACAGTAATGTAATATTAATAGCCAGGGGGGATGACAGTCTGTCCCCATTGTGTTGATACCCGCAAGCTTGACAGAGCTTTGGTCACACATCCCACTGCTGTACATCTGCTAACACTGGTACAATAAGTCCTCTCTGTCTCTTTCAATCTCTGTCTCTCTTACTCTCTCTCCTTCTGTCACTGGCTCTCAAATTCTAATATTCGTTGGCCTTTACTCCTCCAGAAATTAAAGCTGACTGTTATTACTAGCAAATAAATCCATTACAAAAATCAAAGCTCCCTCAAACATGGATATGTAGATGTAAAATTTTGAATTTGTCAGACACAAATATACAACTTTAATTCATCATTGAGTAACTAATTGTTCTGCATTATTAACAATGCAATATTTAACCTTTTTGTGTTATTTTAATGCCAACTTACAAAATGGAAAAGAGCAAAAGCAACAATATATTGAACCGTGTAATAAATATTGTCAGTGCAGCCAAATCATCATTTGTTACACCCTGAAGCTAATAAAACACAAAGCCACATTGTTGCGCTTCATGATATTGACTTTACAAACAACAAAGACTTCCCACATAATCTGTTGTGCTGCTATGAATACCCATTAAAAGGCCAAATGTGCACCAATCCACAACTGAACAGAGACTTCTAGTCTGAATGATTTTAATATGCGTTGTTGATGTTATTGTTGTTGTTTTTAGACCCATTTCTAAACATTTATATTTTCAATGAGCATCACAGAGTATTGGGAAGCGAGGCTGGAAAGGTCTTAATTTTAATTTTTGGCCTGATTTTTCAGCAAACAACAGCTTTGAATCTTGTAATTAAATATCATCCAGTTCAGAATAGATTCTATGAAAAAGGTGGAATTAGAAAAAAGTAGAAGTTGCTTATTACTTCATATTGTTGGCAAATCACTGAAGGTTGTCTTAGTGTAGAATATTGACACATCCCATTCGCCACTGAATCATACAATCGCGGCAGATGTACAGCATCATCACTCATTATTATTCTACTGACTCACTTCCCGGTGGCTGAGCTCTTTCCACCTCAAGTAACACGGCTAATATTTGATATTTGTGTATGTATATTTGTGTATTACTGTACATTGGAAGCATTCTATAAATTCATTCTATAAATTTCCTAAATATTTTAAAAGAAACATCCTAAATATTACTGAATAATTTCATTCCATTTCTCATTATTGAACAATGTAAAGTCTGGTTTCTTGTTTGAGTGAAGGGTTTGAGAACAAATTGTTTGTTGTGGACGAGCATGGAACTGATTTAATTATTTTTCAGTTGTACTGATGTATGGTAAAATGACAGTTTCAATGTTTGTAACATAACACTGTATCCCAAAAAAATGACAATGAAGGGACTTTGGCCCTCAGCTATTCAGCAAAAAAAAAGAAAAAAAGGAAAAATCCATTGCATACGTGGCCACAGCGTCTTGGATTGAAGGATGAAGGCTAAAGGAGAGAGACGGCAACCTTGCGCCTGGGACAGAAGGGAGACAGAGGGGAGATAGTGAAAGATGGGCTCCATCCTGCTTCAATCAAATGAGTTCAAGTCAAAATCCCCATCTGAGACGCAGATGCAGATGAGTGGAACGGAGGTGGGGGGGAGGGAGGGGGTAGGAGGAAGGTGGAAGAGGGAGAGGAGAGGACAAGGAGAAGAGGGGAGAGCAGCGGGGGAAGTCATTATCACTTCCCAACCTCACTGGCTGTCTAATGTATTCAAGGGGAAACAGTTAGATTTGGTCCCTCTGGCAGCAGACCGTAAACAAATTGATTTGAATGGGGGAGATATAAAGAGCTGTTTATAGTGGCTGTGCATCTCTGAGTGTGTATTGTGAATATACATTTGTGTGACACACTATGGAAATGCCATTATGCACGGTCACTGTTTGGCTTTGGCATTTGCTGCAGCTTTGAACCATCTATATCTTGAAGAACGACTGATGCAGCACCTGCAGTCCCGCCCATGCGTGTGTAAGTGTTTTTGCAAATTTGTGCGCAGTCCTGTTTCTCTCGGCAGCACCGCTGGTGGTCCGACATGGCCTCTTGTTTAAGCCTCCGTGAGCTCGCGTCTGGTTTAATCGAAAGTACGAAGAGTCCCTGCCCTGCTCCAAGATCTGGACTGAGGGAGATTATTGTAATGACTTCAGTGGATGTGTGTGTGTGTGTGTGTGTGTGTGTGTGTGTGTGTGTGTGTGTGTGTGTGTGTGTGTGTGTGTGGTTCTTCGTTGAGTGAAGGTCCAACCCGTGGCGGTAGAAGGAGCTTCACAAGCCAAACATCCGCACAGGGCGCTGCTTGTCTCGATTTGATTTCGGACATATTTGGGGATCCATCAGAAAACTGATGAAAGGAAAATATAGAACTAATCCTTGTTAAAGTTGAGAGTCTTGCGCTACACGCACACACACACAGACACACACTTATACAGACTCACACTCTGTCGGACATGTGTAACCTAAGTCTGTTGTGATTCCTTTCCTGCTGAGGCCTGGAGGAGTCTGGGAGAGGTTAAAGAAACACTGCGCAGTGTGAAAACACACTCTTGAGGTGTGCGGCCTGAAACTTGACACTTGCACACACACACACACATACACATGCACAGACACACACACACACACACACACACATGCACACACACAAGGCTTTAATTAATTACGTCTGACTGTGTTTGCCAGTGAAACGGTATTCATTCAGGTTAGGGACCCTCTCTTAATAAAAGGTCAGTGGATAAACAGCTCGGTGAAGCAGCCATTCTGGGGATTAATCCTCCAGTTGGCCCCTGTTACCTCCGAGACGTCGAGGTCAGAGGTGAGGGTTGTGAACTGTTACAAGAGAAACAGAAAATGGCTGCACACATTTACCGGCTAATGAACAGGGCGGCTTTTGGATTCAAACTCAGATTCAGGAAGAGAGAAAGGGAGAGCTAGAGGTCATGGAAGAAGTTTCGGGAAAATGATGATTCATTTGAATTCATTTAAACAGTATGAAATGTCAATCACTTTCAATGAAAGCAAAGCACACAAACTGGAACTTTTAGTTAAAAAAGATATGATATCTTATTTATTCCTGAAAACTAAACCAACAATGCATTCATCACACAAATAAGAAATGTCTGATATCAGAAAAAGTCTATATGTGTGTACATCGGCAGCTTAAAATAGCTCCGAACAACAAACAAGACAAAACACAATTTTGACTTATTTAAAAAACAAAATGTTTGGGCCTCAGTGTCAGAGCCGCCTTGAGGAGGCTGGAAAATATTGAAAGACAGATTAATGAGTTGTTGGTTGAGATCTGTCAAACCCCTGCTGTTTGGTAATGATTTTGATGAAACACTATTCTGAGGCTCATTATAAGAAAAGTGTGTTTTCAGTTATGATGTGTTATTTTCTGCACAGATAAGCCTTCAATTGAATCAACTCGACTGTGCATCTAAAGCTGAAATAGACGGCGTATGTGATCCGATAATGGAACAGTTAATAATGGCCCCTTATCCGAAGCCATTCCCGCAGGTGTGTGTGTGTGTGTGTGTGTGCGTGTGTGTGTGTGTGTGGGGCAGAGAGAGAGACAGAGAGACCTGCTCTACAGAAGTGTCACACACTCACACCAGGACGGCTGACGCAAATGTTACTCCTCAATTATTCAACCGCTTTAAATGGCAATCTGCTGAAGGCAGTCAGAGGAGGAGGCTGGGGAAACAGGCGGTGCAGATATGGTAAAGAAATACATCCTTGTGCTGTAGAAGCTTTATGATTTTATTATACTATAATTTGGCTTGCACTGTGGGATCAAACAATGAACGTTGAACCACAAACAATCTGCAGCAGCACATATTTAAACAGTGACATTAACCCTGACGTGAAGTGTCACTTTGTGATTTAAAGAAGCATATTGAACACATTTAGTAAAACACTTGCATCAGCGGATTTCCTATACGGACAGCACGTCTCCACTCACACATGTCACTGATTTAGCAGCAATAGAAGAAGCGTTTCATATCCGAGCCGTATGCATTCTTTTGTTCAGCCCCCGAGTGTTTATTTAGGGCGGTAAACAATCAAAGACGACAACGCGGAGGCATGAGCAGATGAATAGTGATGAGGTCAGGGTAAATATTAGTGATGTGCTGATAGCAGTGGTGATAAACATGGAGAACACAGCCATCTGTAGCAGGGACCGGTCCACTTTAGGCCAGCTCAGCTTGGAAACTGTGTCAGCAATGAAAATATTTCATTAGTGTTTTCATTCCAGCCTCACCTGTAAACACAGCTTGGTGAGTCACATTTTACGTCCCGCCGCTCTGATGAGATTTTCTGGACTTTGAAGGGAAAACATCAATGGACACTTTTCACTTCATTAAAATCTCATTAAATATATCAGATACATTTTCACTGACTGCCTCACTTATAGCGTCAGCTCACAATGATTTACTGTAAATTATTAATCCCTCACCTTGGATTGAGAAGACTGAAAACCAGTCACATATAATTATGCTCTCTATGGAAGGTTTATAGATGACATGTACACCCCTTAGAAATAAGAACACGGCAAAGCAGCTTTGAACAAACTAACAAACCTAAAGCTGCTCTTAATTATGACTCATTTTGCATTTAAAAAATATTATCAGTAAGCTCCATGAAAAGAAGTATGTTGGTCCAACACAAGTGACTCCTATTGAAAAGGGAAAAATCCATTTTAAAATATTTATTTACAAAAAAGAAAAAGCTTCTTGTCATTAGCAATCATTTTCAAGGGGTGTGGTCGTGAGCATTTACACAACGGGGTGTGTTGGGAATTGTCTTCTTAGACATCATCTTTGCACGGATTCAAGGAAAAGTATGTCGTCCCTTCCTGCTGTTATGGAACCCAATGGCACGTATGAAGAAGACATATGTGAGGCAGCGCTTCTAAGATTGATCACTTCATTGCTGCTTTTGGTCTAATGGAGGAGAAAGAGAAATATAAAATGGCACCAGATGTATGCTGAGCTAAATTAAATAAAATACCAGACGAAACAAAAGCATGACTAATTACAGTAAAAGACACTTTACCTGGTGTGACATTAAAACTCACATCATGGGGGGGGTGTAAGGGGGGGGGGTGTCCAGGTCTGCGTGGTGAAGCTGAAAGGGTGGAGGCGGTAAGGATGCTGTGGTAACTGGTTCACCGGCCTACCATCCCTTCTCTGTATTTAATACAGCAGTGATGGGATAATCCGCACACTTCTACACGATAAAGACATCTCTATCCTCTGGCCTGTTCTGCTCACACACACACACACACACACACACGCACACACACACACACACACACACACACACAAGGGGACATCTAAGGCACATTCTGTGCATTTGAGGTGCCAATCTCATAGGAGCAGCTGTAGCCTACAGCCTATATGGAGATGGAGGGGACCCAGTCACCCTGACCCCATCACCCTGCACACACGGCGCAGTTATCCCAGAACAAGAAGCCGAGGCTGGGGGAGGGCTGCGGTTCACTGGAGCCACTTCAAACGGCTCACTATAGAGACTTAGAGAGCATTATCTGATCTAGGTGTCTCCACACAGAGATGTTGAAACAGCTCAGTCCACCGCTGCGTGGAGGAGGTGGGAATAAAATAGATGATTGTTGTCGGCTCTTGAGCTCATGGGGCAAGAGCTGCTTCACATAAATGCAACCTACCACAACGCGCTGAACTGCAATTTTTATTAAGAATTTACACCGAATTGATATTGATTTATAGCTTAAGCTGATTCAGACATCCTGGAATGATTAAATAAATGAGATCATGATTGTTAAACTCTATCTGGCATTATACATTTGGTTTGTGCATTTGAAAATAAAGAGCATATTTCACATGAACTCACTAATTTGCTGCAGAACAGAAGATGTGTTAACTTGTTCCACCTCCTCCTCTGTGGAATTTGTTTTTTTCATTGGCTTAACAGAAGAGAAAAACATATTTTAAGGAGTTCTCGGTTTGTTATTCACTCTTTGGGTCATCTGCTGCTTAGAGGGAGAAAATTTAGTGAAGTATGGACTTAAAGCATATTGCTCTCTTCCTGCTAATGTACATATCAACTGTGTTTTGTGTTTATTTTAAATATACTGGGAATATTTAATGTAGTAGTGTGATGTTAAGCAAGTTAAGCTGTGAAATCTCAAAATAAAACTGCAATAAATTCTTTCAGTGCCGCATAGAGGGGATAGAAGTGCACTGATGCATTTAAAATGTTGAAATTCTTCCAGAAGTCTTCTTTTACTGATTTTACCATTAGGATTCCATTAAAATTGTAGCTTGAGTAATTCTTTATTGAATGCAAGCTGTTTAGTTAACCTATAAAAAAGGCTGTTAAACCCTTCACTGTAGCGTGAGTGTATTCAGTCACACAATTAAAAGTCCTGAGCTCAGATTTGTGCTGATTGTTTGCCTGGTGCTGTGATGTGTTGAGAAGCTGATGTTAGCAGCAGGTGCTGGGTGTCATGTACCTGCGCAGCGCTGCAGCCAGAGAATATCACAGCGAAGCGGTGACAGTTTATTATAAGGCTCTGCAGTAGGGATGCTCATTAATCACCTCGTTACTGATAATCTCATTTAGTGCCGCCAAATTACCTCAGGCAATGTGTGTGTGTGTGTGTGTGTGTGTGTGTGTGTGTGTGTGTGTGTGTGTGCGTGTGTGCGTGCGTGTGTGTGTGTGTGTGTGAGTGTTTAAACCCTGACTACGGCCCAACCGCAAACGCTGATCTCTCTCATACCCGCGGTCGCATCGTCGGAACACGCGCACCCATGCACACACGCGCACACACAGACGCGCACACACACACACACACACACACACACACACACACACACGCACGCACGCACAGTGTTATTGATCTTCAGATAACAGTCTGTCTCCGCTGAGGAGGAGGCTCGAAGTTTAATGACTGTAATTACTAACACAAACCGCGGAGGAGACGGGTCCCTGGATGACACGTAGACGTCGGTGTCTGCTGCCCCCTACCGGTCACACTGAAATGTCACTGGGTGACACGTTTATTCACGGTCGTTATCTATTATTCATTCATTCGTCTTCTTGATGAATCCGGGTCACGCTGGAGCCTATCCCAGTTGTCAACGGGTGAGAAGCGGGGTAGACCCTGGACAAGTCGCCAGTTCAACACAGGGCCACACAGAAAAATAGACACGCACTCACTTTCACACTCGCACCCAATGACAACTTGGAGTGATCCATTAAGATGCATGCTTGTGGAGATGGGAAGAGGCTGAAAAACTTTGACAGAACCCACACAGACACGGAGAACATGCAAACTCCACACAGAAAGACCCCAGCGCTACCCACGGCACCATTGTATTGCCTCCACTCGCTATAATAATAATAATAATAATAATAATAATAATAATAATAATAATAATAATAATAATAATAATAATAATAATAATAAAAAAAGTAGCAGTCGTAGAAGTAATAGTATTGTTATAGTATTGTTACTGCTGTTTGATTAATTAACATGATTGCAGGATTTTTGAATGGGTGTATTAAGATTTTTTATTATTGTTATTACTTCACCATTTTTATTACTATTTTATAGTACGAAGGTCCTCTGGGGGCTCCAGCCTCCAAAGGCAGGCCAAACACATACTCTAGTGGACCTGTTGAATGTCGAGTGTCCATAGTTATAAATGTGACTACATTTTGGGCCTATGAACTGCTGACCTCCTGGACGCACCCAGTTTCAGCTGGGATCTGCGAGAAGTTGGATAGCAGATGGGTGGATTTAATAATAGCGTATCTTAAAACTGAACTAATCAGCTCAAATACTAGGGAAAATAAACTTAATTGAAACGGCATAAGCAAAAGTGTCATTGAGCTGCAATACTTGATGCAAACAGGTGTTGTTTCTCTGAATGTAATACAGTGTTGATGGAACTGGTCAAATTGAAAGTTACTTAAAGACATTCCCTTTAACATATTATGCCTTTGTTTTTACAATCATTGGAAGAACTTCACATTCTGCTGCTATGCAATTCACTAAATGCATTGATTACTGAATAACTTATGTTAATACATGCAGTGCTTTATATCTTAAATTTTTGGATGTTGTTTTGTATAAATTTCTAATTAAATTTAGTTATATAATCATTCATTCATTCATCTTCCTACCCGCTTCATCTGCTTGCACGATCACAGGGAGCTGGAGCCTATCCCAGTTGGCATAGGGCGTGAGGCGGGGGACACTCCGGGGGCAATGCCAGTGCTCCGCGGATTATATAATCATATTATTATTATTATTATTATTATTATTATTATTATTATTATTATTTGTAGTAGTAGTAGCAGTAGAATTAGAATTAGAATTAGTAGTAGTAGCAGATTTTAGTGGGGGGGGCTTTGTTTAAATCTCTGCAAATGTAGATAAATTTCCAAATTTATGGATCTCAGTGATTCTGTGATATTTTCTATCTCAAGTTTCACTTTCAATACAAATTTCATTGTGCGTCAACAAGGTCTGCTGATTAGGTTTTAAATAAGCCTAATTCTCAAACTGAAGTTCAGAATGAACCCATTCCAGCACCATGAAATAATTACATGTACTTAATCATGTACAATGAGAAAAATCATCCCGCTGGCTGTATTTGCTGTTGCTATATTTAACCACTAGGGGGCAATCGTACTACATTAAATTTGTATTTACCTTCATTTTCAAGGCCATAGAAGGACTTGCTTTTTCAGGAGGATGTCAGCAAATGGGAAGATAATTACACTTCCTAATTAAGGACATTCAAGATTGATACACAAGTGTTTATTTGGCAAATGCATCAAGCTTGAGTGTTTGCACCAGTGCGACGTATTCCATTAACTGATGAGCAACATTCAAGCACAGGGTGGCTTGACATTTACTGAAATCCATTATATGAACTGAAACTCACATCAGGAGGTCGTTTTGATGTCCATGTAGTTGAAGAGAATGGTTTTTTTAAGGCCAGTAGCATTTTGTGACTTCTGCATTTTGGCTGCAGCTGGCAAGGACAGTGAAGGGTTAAAGAGTTGAAGGAAAGAGGGAGAAAGAGCCAGAAAGAGTGAAACAAAGTGACTTGTTTTTGCATGGTGAGCTGTGTCTGCAGCTAGCGTCCATCCCCATGGCAACTGAAACAGAACTGACACAAATGCAGAAGGGCACCACCCCTCCACTCCCTGGTCTCACCTCCCCTCCCCACATGCTACGTCCCTTCCCTTCTTATCTGTTTTCACGCTTTGCTCTCTGAACACGCACATGCCCTCCTTCCTCCCACATCAGCAAGATAAAAACCCAACAAATCTCTCCCCTTCTCCCAGAGTTTGATGTAGTTCTTCCCATCCACGCTTTCCTCTCCTGGGTAAATGTGACCCCAGGGGTCTTCATGAATGATCTCATTTCTGCTAAGCAAACAACACTATATACACTAAGAAATAAACACAGCCCCTGTACCTCTCTGTGGGTGCATATGAGTGCGTGTCTGCATAATGGAGTGAAAAATTGGCTATTTTGTTCTAATAATAACACATCACAATGATTTTCCATGTCGGTCTGATTGATTAGCATGCCAGCATTGGTGTGGCATCCGCACAATTTGCTCCATCGAGCTGAAAATCACATGTGACATACTGTAATTATGCCTTACGTAGTTAACCTTTATTTAACCAGAGCAGGAAGTATTAACTCTAAAAGGACAGGTGAAGTTTAAGTGAACCAAAATGAAGACACAAACATTAAAACTGAATGCACTCAATTTCTAGCTTATTAACAGCTTCATTAAAAGTGCTCGGTGCAGCCCCACACGGTGCAAACTGCTGCTGCGCTCTGGCTGTTGCACTTTTCACTACACCCCAATCAGTGATGTCAGTGGGAGCTCTATGTGAGCTGTCAAATGCAAAACACCTGCTGTGACATCACTGATTGGAGTGAAGGCAGAAAAGTTTTCATTAACTAAACTAGACAACCAGACCCTTTCTGTGTGTTAAGCTCTTACGTGTTTTACCTAACACAGTTGTTTTTATAGCATTGGATTTATATTAAATATGGCACAACCCTCTAAGAATTATTCCCCTTTCTTTAAGTAAATTGCAGTCCATCCCAACTGACTTTGGGGTGGAGAAGGAAACATCCTGCAAAAGTCAGTTCATCACGGGGCCACACAGAAAGACAAGCAACCAATCACACTCACATTCACATACAGTTCACCAGTTCACCTCTACTGCATGTTTTTGGTGGTGGGAGGACGCAGAAGAGCCCGGGGGGAGCTGATGGAGACCTGGGGAGACCAATGCAAACTCCACAGGGAATGGTATTAGGCTGTTTGTGCAACATCCAAGTTGTTGTGAAGTTCCAGCTTTCAGTGCAATGTCAGAGTGTGTGTCTGTCTTATTGACAGATTCAAATAACAAACCATGATAACACCTATTTGTGAAAATATGCTAAATTTCTAGTTTTAGTTTCTGATGTTGAAGATGATACATGAACCAAATGCACTACCCAATCCTTCTCATTTATACTACCTTTCTCTGTGACATTACGCCTAAAATCATACAAGTCTGGCTTGCTGTGACCACCTTTAAGACATGTGGAAAGGATAGAAAATGCAAAAGTCATGTCGAGGAGTAACTTTATCTCCAAGCTGAAAAGTTGCATTTTTATTATGTAAAATAAAAAATAATATTAAATCAATGAGCGACTAAATAGAAAATCTCTATTTTGGGAATGTTTTTAAATGTGATGAAACACCGGAATATTGCATTTTTTAGTTTTACCAGTTAAGTTTTTTGACTTTTAGACTCACAAATTCACTTAAAATCTGCAAATTCATCATGCAGATATTTAATGGGGAAACCTGATGATCAGCAAATGTGAGGAAGCTGGATTCATGGATGCTGTAACTCAGCTGACAGCTGTGACGACAGTTTGCAGAAGTGAGCGTGTTTAATTGATGTCACTGTGGGAGTATTTTTGGCCTCCCTCCTTCCTTAGCCTGGTTCACAGCAGCGCGTCAATAATAAATGCTTTTGCTGTAATGATCCCAGCAGACATCGATCCTATAGCTACACAAATCGCCATCATTTCCTCTGACTGTATCGTTAATGCTGCTAATCTGCTCCTACGTCACACTGACAGAGGGGAAAAAGAGAGGGCAGAAGCAGCTGCATTAGCCTGGTTCTGTTTGCCACAGCTCGAGCTGCAGGGAGAGAACACTTACCCTGGCACATCCAGCAGCTTATGTGCCCTCGTGTTCACCAGTAATAAATTACCTGGCAGAGAATAAGGTTATGTTCATTACGTACTCGCCGTAGGGTAAGTCATCAAGGTTGGACGCCCTGGACTCAGGAAAGAAGAAGTGAGAATGAAGGGATTTGCAGACACCAAACAGAGGAGGCGTTCACCCTTTTGTCACCCCGCGTTCATCCTCCATCCTTTTCTGGTCCATCCCATCATTTCAGCCCTCTATTCTCCATCTCTCACTTTCATCTCATCATCCAGCCACCTCCTCTCTCATCGTTGTCTTGCTCTTCTTTCTCTCTTTCACCTCCCCCTCCCCCCCCTTCACTCCCTTCCTTTGGTGTCTCTTCCCAGACAGGCCAGAGACACAGAGAGATCCCCCAGACACATTAGATCAATGGCGATGATAGGAGCCTCTGAGAGCCAGGAAAGGAAATTACACGGCTGTGCTCAACGCCAGCAGATTTCTTATTTCCAAAGGCGTCTCATTGCAGCCTCTCATCTTGATATCTAGAGCTCTGATAAGTTCCACTGATGCAGACTTAAAAGGAGCGGCTGGTTGGCGACGTGACGGCGTTGCTCTTTCATTCTATCCTCTGCTTTGTGTGCACAGTATCCACTTAATAAAGGTTTCACTCGTGTCTCTGCTGACTATGAGGAAGCTTGAATATTAGTGTGCTGTTAAGCTGCCGTGATGATGTGGGGTGCAGGTGGGACAGTAGCTTCTCTATGCTGCAGCACCGACGCTGTCCTCACTGTGACCTTGTGTGACCTCTGAATGTGATCGACGGGTATATTTCAGGGGTGTTGTGCAAGGAGGGGGGCAGGCAGACATTCAAGTGTTGGATAAGTGACAGAAGAGAGCATCTGTCAGAGAAACACACTGAAAGACAACTCATACATTATTCACAAAATGGAGACATTATACAGGCGGGAGGCGTGTGCATTTACGATTGTGTCCGTGTGCTCTCACCGGTTTATGTTCCTTTTTTTTAATGACTCATGTTCAAATGAAAGCTGAGCCAGAGACCAATGAACAAGGTGACATAAATGACATGAAAACAAAAGAGGAGTGCTGTGTGATGCCAAGACCCAAGAGACAAGAAAAGTACTGTACTGACAGCGGAGGGTAGAACTTCATCTGGGCAGCAGGTTCCCTTAAATCAGGTTTCATCCATTTTTATTAGATTGTTAAATTTTCAGTAGTTTTATGCAAAAAACTACAGATTATAAAAATTACAGATTTTCACAAAATGTGGCAAGGAGGCAGGTTTGGGGGCAAAATAGATATTCAATTTCAGTGTGGATCTTGGATGAATTGTAATTTCTCAGGGATTTAAGAATTTGGATATAATCAGTCCAGCATACTTGGGGGTTTGGTATCAATAAGTGTGTTCATTTTAATGTGGATCCAAATAAAAACCATGATTCCATCACATTTAAACATGTCTCAAAGTGGTTAGCCTGATTTTGGATACAGATTAATTACTTTGAAGGATACTGTTCTGGGTTTTATTTGAAAAACTAATTACATTTCAACAGACGAAACAAAACTTCTTTTTGTCTTGTCCCATTAGGGGTCACCACAGCACGGCATCCTTTTTCCATTTTAGATGAACACTCATATTTGTTTGACAAAGTTTTATGCGCTGGATGCCCTTCCTACAGCAGCACCCTACATTTATCTGGGCGTGGGACCGGCCTACAGTTAACACTGGCTTATGCCCCTGTAGGGCTGCAGATGCCAGGGATTGAGCCTGGGACAGCATGCATGTGAAGCATGCGCTCTACCACTGAGTTACATCCTTGTTTAAACATAACACAAAATTACAACTTAAATTGTTTTAGGCTGATCCCGAATCGGAGTCACTGTAGGGGACTTTTGTTTCCACACTGTGGACCTAGAACAGGTTCTAAACTGCATTCTTCTCTTAACGCAACACTCCTTATTTATCCATTGTCCACTCCACTCCATCTCGTTGCTAACAAGTATGGATAGCTGAAGTGCCCGAGTTGTCTTTAACTATCTGTTCTTTCCCTTTATTCTGTTCCTCAGAGACGAGCATTGTCGCTCCTTCTTCAGCATTCCTCAGACATTGTATGGGGGGGCCATGGTGATGTTGTCACACTAACCCTTTGACCCCATCCTGTCACTGAACACATCTCCCCTTCCTCAAACGGGAAGAGCTTCTGGCTCCGTATTCTCCCTTCAAATCCATCCCCCACCTCCCCTCAGACGTTTGAGCCTCTAAAGTCCCACGTCCTGGACATTTAATTGAAGCTTTTCATCCGTTAATTTACGTCTTCTTTACTTTATTGGGAAACGTATTACTGAATTTGAAAACTCTTTTGTCTCAAAGTTCAGTTCAGCTTCTTACGTATGATTATGTAAATGCAGTCAATGCACATTTAAAATATAACGTACCCTACTGATCACTACTCAGTAGGCTGTTTCGACCCTTCAGATTTTCCTGCGTCACTCACTCTTATCTGGTTACGCTTCCACAGATAGTTGTGGTTTCACTGCTTATGGTCAAGCATTTCAAAATGATTAGATTTTACTACTTGAACTTCAAAAGATGAGGGTTTGTATCCAAATCTCTAATCTTAATGGAGAACAGATTTCTCTGACTCTTTCTTTCTCTCTTAGATAAAATCACAGTGTGAGGATTTGCTAGTGCGGCATCTCTTCCCAGACAGATGGAAAACAACAGCCAGATTGCATCCACCTGTCTATCAGAAACGTGTTGCTTTCAGATTGGAGAGAGCATCTGATTTTCTGCTTGAAAGGTACAAACAGTCACCAACAACATCAGATAGATGTGCACACATAGAGTTAGCTTTACATAGAACAATTCAGTCTTTCAGTGGAGTTTGACTGGCAGTGGATCATCCTGAGCCTTAAATTTGTTTTAAAGTAGTGCAGTAAGGGTCACTGGTGTGTTTGGGACTCTAGGGGAGAAGTCCACATTCATAGTTTAGTTATTCAAAATCCTATAACAGATTGTCAGAAGATCCAATAAGGACCAGATTAACAGGCAAAAACCAGGGAAAAAAAATTGTCAATAATAACTTTTAAACTTTAAATTGTAGATATAGTTAAAAATGAGCACAAGGCACTGTTTAATCCGTACAGTTTAATCCTTACAGATCTTTACATCTGTGAAGGTTCTACTGGAGACATGTTAGAAGAAGGTAATTGGTTCACCTATAATCATGAAGGCACAACATTGATTTTAGTTTGCATGATGGAATTAAAATTAGATTTACCGTTTTCACTACCCTTCCTAAGATACTGATTATTAACTGATTATGTTTCATTAGGTTATCGGGTCTGTGAGGTGTCTCCCTTGTGATTAAAATAATAGTGTTTTCTGTAAGGGTTGCCGCTACTAATCAAATTATATAATGCTACTGAGTTTCATAATCAATTCTAACCAGTCCATTATACTATTAAAAAACGAGTGGCAGGGATCGGAAGCCTGCGTCACTCTGGCCTCCGAGTGAAAACATTACAGGGATTTCCATGAAAAAAGCTTCCATATTCCCTGATGTCATTCTGATGCAGGCTTAGTCAGTGTTATTTGGCTGAGGATAAGCTGTTAATTGAATTTGATGGTGCGTCTGCTGTGTTATGGCATAAGAAGCCTATTTCCTTTTGCCCTCATATGCTCCATCTTTTTCTCCTCCCCTCTTTTCTCTCTCTATATAAATCACTCTGCCAAGGCTCGGAAAAATAATCCCATATGATGGATTGCAAGGAACAGTTTGACCCAGATTTGAACTGTAGGTCATTTGCAGCTGATTTTAGTATAAGTGCGAGGTTTAATAACGCTGTCTGGTAGCAAAAATTGGTCATCCTTTATTTATGGTTACCAGTAGCTGGGAACATGTGATCATATTCTTCTTAAATTTGGTCTCAATTAGAATCATTTCCATTCATTAATCAGTCAGTAGAGATTTTTCTGGAATGTCACAATATCAGGAATACTTATACATGATTTCATACTTGATTTGACATCATGGTAAAATTAATAAATAAATTAAATTCTATGCAGTCATGACATTTTAACTTTTTTCAAATGATTCAAATATTGACATGAATCAGTTTTTCCTTTAACCATGTACCGAGGTGAAAGGCATCAAAACTCAAAGAGGCACAAATATGTCAGGGTCATTGTAAGTGCATGTCTTGCATTTATTTATCTATTTTTTGAATGATATTGTAATCAATATGTTTTTAGCCTTAAGGTAAACCAAAAAATTGCAATTGGAGCTCTGATTTCCGCCAGTGGTGTCCCTTTTGTAGATCTTAGTTGGACAGCATCTTTCAGTAACTACACGTATAAAATGATTGTTTAGCCTTATAATGGCGCACCTTGTTTTGAACATCAGCAACAAAGAAGAAGCAACTTTGAACATTGTTGTAGCAATGGTAGCATCGGTATCGACTTTCAAAGGAGGACAATGTCGCCGCCTCTCCGTTCTTTAGACATCCTGATGCACAGGAGGTCAAAGGCACTGGTACAAGGAAAACAAGAAGGCAGGATGAAGAGATGAACGAGGCTGGGTGATCAAGATAGAGAGCAACCAGGAAAGATAGAAAGATGCACAGAAATGGGGGCGCTTTGCCATGATTTACCAGGTATTGATCAGGTGTCAGGTTACAGAAGACGGATTGTGAGCCTTCCTTCTGTCTTCTCCTCTGCCCTCACCAATTTCTCAGCCTCCTCCCTTCTGTCTTCAATTACTTCTCTCCATTTAGATAACACACGTAGAAATCTGTTCCAACTCCAAAGGACTCCTGACACACACACACACACACACACACACACACACACACACACACACACACACACACACACACACACACACACACACACACACACACACACACACACACACACACACACACACACACACACACACACACACACACACACACAGCTGGGAAATTCACACAATATCCACATGACTATTATTGAGGCATGTGAGAAAAAAACAAAGATATACCAAATGATGTCTGTGTCATCTGTTGGTTGCCATGGTTAAGACTAAGTCAGAGTACATGTGTCTCCATTTCTTAATTCTGCCTCATGTTGGACTAAGTCTTCCCCTTTATCTTTTTCTGGTAGGTGCTAGAACACAGTCAAATTTGATGATTGACATGCTGTAGTTAGAATCAGTATACCACTTCACATTTATTTCGCAAGGCGCATATATATCATTGTTTTAAAATGTGTATTGAATACTCTACTTTATTCTATTTTCCTCTAATTGAAATATTTGTTTATGATTCCAATGTAATGTTTGTAGCATGAAGGCAACTTTCATTTAGTTGTGCAACCCAGTGATTGAGAAAGACAACTCAATGATCTTGATCTTCAATCCTTGGTGCTCACAGTAAAGGACACATAAGTTAACTATGTTCCTGTAACCTTTGAGAAGAAAGAAAGATAGATATAATCAGAAAATGGATGGGCAGATGGATGGAGAGACTTATTAAAGGAAAGAAGATTCTCTGCAGTTCTGCCTACACAACAAACTCTGCCAGGCTGAATTTATAATAGGATCAACAGGGGGAAAGAGGAAAAAGAAGAGGAGGTGGGGAAGAAAGGTGATGGAGGGCAAAGATGTGAAGAGGTGAGGTGCTGTGCTCAGTAATGTTTTTATGACCTTTATGCCCTGCCGATGTGAAGACATCACGGCAGCATCTGTACTGAAGGGTGCACATCTGTCATTATGACTTACAAAGTGGTTGGCATCCATCTGCTCTAAGCCTTGACCCTCAGCAGGGTCGCACAAGGGGCTGGAGCAAATCTCAGCTGACACAGGGCAGGAGGCAGGGTTCACACTCAGCAGTTTGCCAGCTCATCAGAAGGAGGACATGGAGAGACAAACATCAATTCATGATCACATAAGGGGGAAATTTCAAATCACCATTTCACCTGTGTTGCATGTTTCGTGACAGTGGGAGGGAACTGGAGAGCCTAAGTGAACCCACACGGGCATGGGGAGAATATGCTCCACATAGCAATGCCCCTGATATGTATTTGAACCCAGGTGAAGGTAAACTGAGGTGCATACTTACACCACTGAAGATAGTAAAAAAAAAAACTCATAGTGGGACATATATCGAGTATTAGGAAAAATATTTTTTTCGTTTTATTTTTCTAAGTAAATATTAGACTTTCAAAGTAAAAGTGGCCAAAATCATGGCCACTTCTGCTAATTTTGCTCTTTGCTGGTCAAAGGCCTGTAATTACTCAAAGTGATACAAATTTTCCTTCCTCTGAGCAAAGCTGAGTTGTAAATAGCTCATTATGATCCATATTTTATTTTCAGAATATTCCCATACTGTGGCTAAAGTAATTAAAACAGGGCCAGGGGATGTTATTGAAGCGACAACAAAGTCTATATAGGGAGGGGCTTCAGTTGACTGGGTAAACCAAAGGTCAATAAGGATTTGTTGCTATTTAACACAAGCCAACATTGCATTTGTGTAGTTACTCAGTTAAATCTATAAATTACATGATGTAACGTACTATTTATGTGTATATCCTAAAGGTCCCCTATTGTGCGTTTGTTTTTAATTAATGCCATTCAGCTGCCAGATGTCCAACTACATTGTATTTGAAATGTCTGGCCCCAAACTGATCCGTGGTCTTCAATATCTTTGATAGAAAATAGATCAAATATACTTTTGCTGGAGACGCCTCGTTTGAGTGGGCTAGACATGATATGCTAATGAGCTCCCTCTCTCAACACCTGCCACACCCCCACATATGTGGTTCACATGCGCCACTTGCACGCACACACAGAGGTAGTCCAGAGGTTGTAACTTTATTACTACATATTTTCCTCTTATTTTTCCTCACGTATTTCACTTTTATTTTTCTTTATATAACTGCCAATTTTTCTTCGGTAATCATGGAGCTACTTTTTCATTCAGCCAAATGTGACTCCATGACTCTACTGTGTAAACAACAGATCAGTTAATTGAACTGAAAATGACCGATAAATATTACAGAGCATTTGTGGAGTATAACACACAGGGTTTGCAAATGGGACAGAAATCAGTGGAGACGACAACAGATGATTACGGACAGGAGGTAATTGAAGCTGTGTCTCCCGATAATCGTCACGGACAACTCCGGGGACCTAAACTAACGCAGTCTGATGTACTTCAGTGAAACATGGACAATTTTTTAACAATTTTTGAGATAATTATCACGTTATCTACCTACTTGAAATATATGATAAATCCTGTGACGTGCAGTCTTTTATGACGTTCTAACCTGCCATTATAAAAGACAAAAATGGAAAATGAAAGGAATAAATTAACCTCACCAATTTTACGTTATCTTTACTCAAAATCGCTGAATTTTCACATTGACCGCCTAAATAAGTTGCTCTGTGAACTAAATTTCTATAATTTAGCTAATGTATATAATGTACAGTGTTGTTGTTGTTTTTTGTCAACAACTGTATGGAACGTCTTTCTCGAGTTGAGGGAAAAGGCACGAAGTGAGGCACACAGTTCTTGTGCCTCATGGTAGGGGGCGCTGGTGATCATAGGGATTTGGTGCGTCAAGTACTGCCATTCATTTGTTCTCTGCTCACCTTATCTTACTATAAAAATGGAGGATTACATATCTCAACTCGAACTTTTTTCTATGCTTTTGTTCAGAAGGAGCTGTGCATGGACTTCATTCATAAGCATAACATTAAAAAAAATGTAGGTAACAGCACAACACATTTTTAAATCAAATGTGCTTATTTGTGTGTTACAGTTTGCATGTGTAAATAATTTTGTCATGAGACTTTAAAAATAACCCACTCACTGTTGCTTATCAAATGGTGAATAAGCCACACTGTGTGGGTTCATCATATGTTTGTAAACTTCTCCATCAGATTATGATGAAGTCAGTGCCTCATCAGCCATGAACCTCACCACACGTCACTGGATAAATCTATGTTAAAATCAATTACACTGAAGATAAGTACCTAAACAATAAAAATCCATCAAATTAGATTTAGTTTTAAAGACTTGGTTGAAACAGAAATTAAATTGTATTGGTTTGAATGGAGAAAACAAAGACATTATTGTGTGCACAATTGGGGCAGACTTCTGTGACACTTAATTGTTTGTATGCTTGTGCTATTGTGAGAATTGCAGCCGTGTATATCTGCACACGTCTGGTTGTGTTTGTCCTTACGTTAGTGTCCGTGTGTAAGTTGGTACATAAGGAAGCAGAACTTTGACTGAAAACTAACGAGTCAACAAATCCAAGTTACTCAAAGCGTAGTTGTTAGCACTCAGCAGAAACGCATGTAGAGATTCAGTTATAAGAAAAATGATCCACGCTAGCATTCACTACGGGACCACAGTATCACATCCTTGTGCTGACATAGCTGTGTCATACTGTCCGTGTCACTGTTTAGCATATGTGTCAAACTCAAGGCCCGGGGGCCAATTTGGCCCGCCAAATCAATTTATGTGGCCCGCAAGAACAGAAGAGGTCAGTGTCTAAAAATAAATGGGTCAAGCATGCTTTGATGTGAAAATACATTTCCCACAATGCAGCAATTAATCCTAGTTTAATTTTGACAAAAACGTTTTGAACAAAGTTAATGTCCCAACTTGTGTTTGTTGTTGTTTTTCTTTAGTCACTTGTACAGTTTGATCCTTGATTGATGGAGTTCTGTGGATTTCATAACCTGACAAATTAAAATAATTTATGTCATAACAGAGCAACAACCAAACATATTATTTCTGTGCAACTGTAATTTCTGCAACTTGAATAAGTAATACATTCAAAGTCATCTAACATTAAGGAATACTGTAATTACATTTATTTTACATTACAACGAGTTACATTTAGTTACATTTATAAGTTACGTCTGGCCCTTTGAGCCGTTATGCTGATGTGGACCCCCCGGTGAAAATTAGTTTGACAGCCCTGCTTTGTAGCAACCTGCAAAATGACAAATGCACTTAAGTGCCTACATTAACTTATGATTTTTGTGATTTCATAATATGGAGCATCAATTAGAATCTCTCCTACTGATTGACGCATTCTTGTAATAATGACTTTTTATCAGTTGAAAAAGTCTCCACATTGATCCACCGAGTGGAAGCAATTTTGCAAAAGAACACAAAATCCACTGCTATCTGCTTAGTTACATTTGTCTCCCTTAGTTCTAATCATCCTCATCCATCTTCTTGACATTAAGACAGGAAATTAATTATGAGGCCAACTTCCGGTTTAATGAATTCACAGACACACAAACACATGCAAGCTTTAGAATGAAGCGAGAGACAAAATCATGAGTGGAGTCCACGTGCTCGGCACATTAATGCATGGTATGCTGCAAACAGCCTGAATGGAGATGAAGCTTTTAAATACAGCAGGAAGACATGAGGGCACAGGCGTTGATGAATGGAGATATAAGGCAATTTAAAGAGAAAAAAAACAATAGAAAGCGCTGCGTAATCATACATCAAATATGAATAATGCAGTATTGGTTTCACTGTTTTCCGTGAATACAGATTTTGTGACTTCGCAAGCCACCGCTAGTTTTCTGAGTGAACGAGTTCTGAGTGGTGTCCCCTTGAGTGGGTGGATATTTGCGTGTTTAAGTGTGTTTGCATAAGATCAAACAAACCCAGACAGGTCTGAGGCAGTGTCCTTAGGATTCACTTTGAACTGGCGATGGAGAGCGAGGGAGAAAATGTGGAGTGGGATGAGAGGGAGGCAGAGAAGTAAATCAAAGAACTGACCTTTACTTTCCACTTTTCATTTTCCCACCTTGGTGCCTTTCAAGTTGCAAAATTCATGTTTGCTTTTCTTCAACATGTGGTTTCATACAGAAGAATTTGTTGTCATATACAAAGCAAATACAAGAAATTGAATGAACATAATAATAGCACATAAAATAAAGTATTTGTATGCTCAGCTTGAGTTTCAAAGAAACAAAGAGGTATACCAGCTGCTGCTTATGTCGATACCATTGATGCTCAACAGATGATGCTCTGGGCAGTTTTAATCACCAACTGTGCAGCAGCCCTCCTGTCATTGATTGTGTACATCCCAGGCTAGTCTGTGACGTTGTGCCTCATCATGGTTTCTATTGATCCTCTGTAAAAGCTGAGAAGATTTCACACACTAGCTGAACAATAGAGACAAATAACAAGGGAGCATTCGTCCTCTGCGTTCATTTTGTTTGTGTACGTTCTCTGACCGTTTAAGGACATGGATTACATGGACATAATGGAGCAATACCAACACAAACTAACATCAATTTACCCGTGTTGTTTTTGGTTGTGGGACGAAGCTAGAGAATGCAGAAGGAACCCACGCAGAAAAGAAGAGAGCATGCAAAGTTCACACAGAAAAGTCAAAGATCCTCAGTTGGATTTTCACCCAACACCCTCTTGCTCTCACTACCCACTGAGCTGCACCACTTTACTGATACTCACCTGTCTTGTTTTTAAAATATCTCTTTTCATAGGTTTACTAAAACACTAGATGTGCAGACACATGCATGGTCTTCTACAGCGCATGCAATAAAAGACAAAAAGGCACTGGAGATGAACAATGTTCATCCATCTGGACTGCAGACAAGTGTTACATGATCGTCACAGAGGATATGAAAAAAAAAAAAACAGACATAATGAAAGGCTGACAGAGATGATGAGTAAACACCTTCCAAAGTCATATGTTAACCTCTTTACACTTGTGTAAAGATTTCAGCTCTCTTTCTCTCTCTCCCTTTCTCTACTTCTCCATCTTTTTCCTTTCTGACCTGTCTTGTTTCCGTGCTCTCAGATGCTTTGGCAAAAATGATAAAAATGATAAAAAATGGAGAGAATCGACATCTCCAGGGCCTTTTCCAGGCCTCTCTCACTCTGTCATGTTGAGAAATGAAAAGACAGACCTCAGATGCAGTCTGTGCCGTCATTGTTTGGCTTTTACGCTTGACTTCAGACGGTTTCACAGTATAAATGCTTTTATAGTGACTGTAATGATGAGAAAGTGAGAGCTTTAGCTCCGCTACCTTCTCTTTCTAACAAAACACACACAGGGAAACATAACTTACAGTGAAGCCCTTTATTTGCCCCATCAGTAGAGGTGTGGTTTACAGATTGGGGCATTTTTCATGGTGCATGAGCTTACAAAGCAATCGCACATACGGAAATACACTCTTAGTTTGCTCTCATTTGGCAAGCTGGTGGTCAAATATATCCAGCTGAGGAAGTCACCCCGTCACCATATGTCACCCCATCCCCTTCCTCAATCCCAGATCCCCACTGAGTCACCCAGCCTTTCCACTCCTCATGCATCACCACCCTCAAAACCTAAAACCATCCCACTCCACTGTCGTTCTAGGCATAATGAAGCGACTTACCAAAGTGGTGACATCATCTCCCTGCAGCTCAGTAGCATGCATAACCACACATCACCCAAAACAACCGTCAACCTATGACTCAGCTGATAATTTAGTCAGTGATGGTGTGGAGAAGATCTGAAAATGTTAATCTGATTGAAATTATTTTAGCATGTGTCATTTAATTCATTGGCAGCTGATTAATCGACTGACTAATAAGTCTTGAAATAGAGACGTTGGATATTTTCAAAGTTTAATGTTACCGAAAACACTAACGTTAGTTAGTGTTACTAATATGTTCAGAATCTTTTAGTACAACATTTCACACATTATGTTTAAAGAAATTACCAATGTACTGTGACATTTCCCAGGACATATTTGCTGTTTTAGTTGCACAAAGATTTCTTTCTAAGAGACAGGGTCGGCAGATACTTGAACAAGCTTAAGGCATTGGTGTCTATTCCACGTATGTCTGATTTATTTTCAGAATTTGAAAATATTACCCTCAAACCTAAAAGAAGAAAAAGAACTGCAATAGTGGTTGATGTTCATAAAGCAGAATTTCTCCGTAGACAGAAAATGGCTCTGCGTGTTAAACCAGTGAGGGTTGGTGGAGTGTGGCACTGATGCAGCTGAAGTGAGCGTTTAGACGAAGAAGACAGGCCTGGAGTGTTGTACTCGCTTTCTTCTCTTATGTACCATTTATGAACGTAACTCATTTCAGCATCACTATGGAAACTGAGAGGCCATAATCAGTGAGTGGCATCCTAAGTGGTGCGTGTGCAAAGCCAATGCAATAGCCTGGAAAAACAGAGCAGACTTTGGTGAAGGATTGGGAATAAAAAATAAAATAAAAAGATTTTACATTGTTCCTAGTGAAAGACAGCATACGTTAATGAATTTAAGCGCAACTTAGCATCCCTGATAATTTCAGAAATATTATCTTCATGATAATAAATTTGCCAAAAGAGGCAATCAGTCATCACTAATTGGGATATGATGGGTCCACTTCTTTGAATAAAGGTTCCGACTTTTTTTCATGGTTTTTGTGATCAGTGCTATTTGGGGTGGTAACTTCAGAATGTGTTTAGGGCTCTACCTGTGTGTTTTGCATGTTCTCCTCATGCTGACATTCCAAAAAGTCCAAAAGGTGAAGTGGTGACTCTATAGCACCTGTAGGTGTGTAAGTTAACATGAACGGCTGTTTGTGTTTATATTGTATAGCCCCTTTTCTGCTGCAGAGTGTCAGCTCACTCACCTTTTCCAGTTTCCATGAGGGAAAAAGTACTTGGTACCTTGAAATACTTCTTTGTATTTGATGATAACGAGAGGCTCACAAGGGGTATACATTGTATTGAAGATACCGCAGAAGTTTTTCCACCTACCACGAGGAGGTAAAATTCCATTTTTCCAACTGTCATTTGGACTGGGCTCCAGCCGGGCAGACCCGCAGAGAATCCTATGGGCAATGAATAGAAGGATGGACAGTGTGATGTGGTTATTATCTCACATTGTATTGTGAAATCTTGTAAATTGTAAACTGCACAGCAAGAGGCAATCAGTACTTCATATGATGCCTTCAAGTTTCTAAAGAATTATGTGTTTAATAAAATACTTTTGGCTCTAATTTACCAAATTTATATATCGCCTTCCTGACTTACTGGCTTTGTTACAGAGCTTACACTATCTTGGTCAAACCAAACTCACTGTAGTGCATTTGAAAAGCATTTCAAACAGCATCCAGTCAATTTACAAGTAAGTTGAAAATCTGAAAATGAAATGCCGTGACTCACAAATGTTAAACAAAACAGAAACAATCCATTCATTAATTCATATTTCACTCAGTTCTTCCTCTGCAAAAAATATTGAAAGACAAATTATTCATTATGATCCTATGAAATAATGACTTTCAAGCATTTCCCAGTGTGAAACCATCTGTTCTATGATCATAACTCATTTCCATGCAGAACTTAATTTATATATATTTTTAGGCTTGGTTTAGATGTTTCATTAGTTTCAAGTGTGGCTTATAAATGGAACTATAACATTCGGGTGAAATATGTCATAATGACATTATGTTAAGTTTTGGAAATTCTCTCTTTTTAAAGATTTGATGTGTTTTTTGTTTGATGTTTGAAAGGCATTTGAGTTAGTTTTCTTCTGTACAAATAATAACCACACCCAATCTGACCGCAGTCCTTCACCAGAGCTTCACCCTCTCAGCTGAGTGGGCAGAGTGATGAAACACAGACAGACGCCCCCTCACCTTAGTGAGCAGATCGGTAACACAGCAGGATAGAACCAAGTCCAATGCACCCTGGGGAGGTGTGTCTGCCTTCATGATAGGCATGTGTTTGTGCATTCAATAGCAAGGCAGACTGGCAGCCTTGAGGCCCCCACAGGGAGAAAAGTGAAGTAGTGGATGAGGAGCTGAATCACTGCCTAACAAAAAGAGACACCTACAGTAGAGGAGACACTGCAGATGGAGGAGGGACAAAACAAATGATGAAGCAGGGTCTGAGATGGAAAAAAAGATGATAAAAGGAGTAAGGCGAGGGTGAGAGAAAGAGGGAGAAAGCAAGATGAAAGAGGAGCTGGAGGAGAATGAAATCAAAAGTGGTGCTAGGGGAGGTGAAGTAAGAGGGAGGTGATTGTGGGGACAGCTGGATAATATAGGGAAGGCTCTGTGGAGGATGACTCCCTTCTAATTGTGCTTTTGCATCATCACAAAAAATGATGAACGTCACTACAAAGAGCAGAAACAAAGTCTGTTTTTCAAGACATTTCTAGGGCTAATGAACCACTGATGATCTAAATGATGAAGCAGGACACCCTTATTGTTGGTTTGTTCATGCCATAAGTTTATTCCATTTAATGGTTCCAGGGTGGAGGTTGATGCCTGCATATCTGGCCTGATAAAGCAGCTGAGGAACAATAACTGTTTGTTTGTATTACACAACCCCGCATGTCTGTAGCTTTATGACCAAATATTATCTTCTTGTTTCCTTTGTGTGTTTTGTTCTGCTGCTCTGACCTTTTGTTTGTTTGATTTTGCACGTCTGAGTTGATCATTTTATTCTACTTTCTCTTTGAGAACTTAACCAGGGCCAATGCCCTCATCTGTCATATCTGTATTAACATACGGTCTTATTGCTAAACACATTTCAGGACTAATGAGATAATCCAATTTGGAGTGGTGAACCAACATCAACTAGGACTGTGATAGTGAAATGCATAAAATTGAGCGTAAAGCTTGTAATTGAAACGATGTGGGAAAAAATTCATTGTAGATCCAGTGTAATCACAGTGGTTCATGTGAATGTGTGTGTGACTGATTTATTTTTTGATTGAAAGGCATAGCCAGACAGGGTTGTGTTTATCAATTTCTTGGTTCCTGCCAAATTGGATCGAGAGTCTTTATAACAGTTTTCTAAAAAATAATAAAAAATCTAATGAAAAGGGGCTCAACTTAAGGTCCAGTGGCTCAAAATATTACGGAGCATTCAGCATCATTTGCTGATCTTTGTGAAGCTCCCCATTCAGGTGTAACCACAGATCTACACTCTTAACACCTCAACCATTTTGATGGTAAAATCAGTGTTCCAAAAGGATGACATATTTACTTCAAAGCCTTGTGGGTAGTTTGTTTTTTTGTTTTTTTAGAGTTGCAGCTCAATACAATGATATGTGTACACAATTTTTGTTTAAACCACAATTTTTATCTAAACCCTAAACTGGAAGCTTTTTAAAGGACATTTGGTGTTTAAAATACCAGGAGACATTTTCCCCTACAACTCAGTCTCTCAAACTAAATAGTAGCAAATTTTGTCTGTGGTGTTTGTTAAGGAACTGATTGAAACTTTGGATAGAATGCATGGTATTATTTCATTTAGAATTTATCAGCAAAAAAGGCTGCAAGGCCTCCAATCATGCTGAAATTGTCAAAACTTTTTACAGTCAATAAGTCTTGTCCTTTCATCTAAAAAGCCTCCATGGTAAAATATAATATATGAAATAATCCAATGTCTGTATTTCTCACAATATCCTAAAGTGCTACTCTGGTCACTGGAAATAAAAAAAACAAACATTTTCAACATTTTCATTACAGCTATGGACAAAGGAATTGATTTTCTACCCTGCAAAAACCATCTGGGACAGACTGTAATGTAATATACTGTTTTAAAAAAATTTAATCCAAGTTTAAAAATCACACTCATGAAAAGGTGATGGTTTAACACTGGTCTGCACACAAAGAGCAGTCTCTCCCTCTCTTAGACTGCTTGATGGTAATATTTAACTCAAATCTCAATCAGGAGGTAGAGAGGCATTTCCACCCCCTCTATGAGATAACGTCACAAGGTTGAGTTTGCTTGGATTGCTCAGATCAATAATGACATCGAGAGAAGGAGTGGAGGAGCCCATTTCCGATTCAGATGACTCACAAGGATGCAGTGAAACAAAGAACTGAAAGAGTGGATAAAGAGAACAAGGACAAGAAAAGAAGGGTGATGTAAGGTGGGAGGGCTGGGCATGCATGGAAGCAGAGAAACTATTGAGATAAATAATCAGTGAATCACAAAGGCAGTTTCAGCACAATTTGTATTCAATTTAACCCAGTTATTGAATATTAATGACTCTATTATCACGGTGAACTGTTGACCCACCGGCCACCCGACACTGCTAAGCTACAAATATTAATTTGTTTCAGGGCTGTGTTTTTTTGTAATACACTCCATAGTCATGTTGACAAAAACTGTTGATACTGCCACACAGGGAGGCAAAGTGTAGACACAGAAAGAGTCCAGACAGTCTTGAATCACTGCTATATTTCCCCACAAATTCAGACATACCTGTTTGGTCAAATAGAGGATATATTTTGCATGTTTTCATGCCAGCTTTGATGACCATTAAAGATTTATAGTATTACAAAGGCTTAACAGGTGGCCATAAAATGATTTCTCTTTGACAGAGAAGAGCAGCTCAAGGATTCATAATGGATGAACTGGATTGTAGCACAAATGTTCATATGATGTCCATGAAGGATGTGACAGTTTCATATTTATAACTTGCTGATGAGTGATGCATTTGTTTGAAAGAAAAAACCGTCAAAGATATGAATGCATGTGCAAAAGGAAGGTTTATTCTCAAACAGCTTTAGGTTACTAATCAATTGTAGAGTTTTTTTCTGTATTGTACATATTAACACAGACTGTGTGTGCAATCATGTTGGATTTCTGCGTATGTGCAATACATGAGAGAAGACATGAGCCCTGGAAAAACTTTTCTTCACAAAGAAGGACACCGAGGTCTGCCATGCCTGCCAGGCCAGGATTGGACAGTTGTGACAGACACATTGATGCATTCCTCCACACAAGTATTCAAAGAACAAAAATGCTTGTGAGTCACCCTGCTCTTTCTCTGTCTGTCTATCACCCTGACCCAGATACAGTAGCTGAAGGAACAAGAGGAGGCAGGGTGGCGTATATTCATGCAAAAAGACCGAGATTTATCACGGCATCACTTCTGGTGCTCTTTTACCGAGTTTGTTTCTCTGTGGTGGATTTGTGACGCTGGAGACCTGACGTGGATCTATGTGTGTCAGCTGCTCTAATGAGACAGGATGGTTGGGGCTTCAGGGGAACATGCAAATTTCAGCAGCAGGAGTGAAAACCAAACAACGTGCAGGGGTCCTTGCAAATAATGTGGAATTATGTGATTTTGTCTCTGTGATGCAGGGTCTACTTATTTTTAGTAAACTAGCTAATGATGCTGGTTAACGGCTCAGCCATCGTTTGCAGTACCAGGCTCAAGTGGCTCCATTCCAAATTCCAATTTTACTCAAACATGAATTTTTTTTCAGAGATGTGAGAATACAAAAGTTCAATCGGTGGCTCTTATATGTGGATCTAATCAGATCAGAATTCTAGTAATATTTTGCTGATAAGCCTGCAATCACAGATTTAAATGTGATAACCAAATACTGTAGATAACAAGTCGCCTACAAACATGACAATTTTAGTTTCAGGTTATGCATATGAATCATGCAAATACATATAAATGTGCATGATGTGTTTTTAAATTGACACATACCATTTATGATGAACGTGAAAGCAAAAAATCAATAGCTTGGATAATGTATGTTATACAGTATCTCTCAAGATGTCTGATGTCTGCTGCAAGACTAATAAACATTTCTCCTCTGTAGACTCAAACAAGAGATGTCAGCACTGAGGTGAGCAGCAATCTTTTTCTCCTTCAAATTCCCCTCCATCCACTCCCTTCCTCTCTGTTGGGCTCGTCTTCCACCCCGTCGGCTTCTTTGTGTTCCCAAATACAGTTAGAGGGGTTTAAAAAGCCATGCCTGAGATCATGTTCAGAGGGATGATTACTTTGGGGCCTTGTTTTTCTTAGTCCCCATGTTCTCACTGGTCCTGAAGGTCAGGGGTCACCGACAACCCACTGCGGTATCGTAACAGCTCATTACTCTTCCCCCTGCTGTCCAGTTGCCACATTGTGTTGTTATGGAAACGGCAGGACAGAAAACCTTATCTTGATGGTGAGAAAATTGCACCAAAGCATCAGACCCCAAAGTGTAGCCTATTTATACGTGGCATATGGTGTCTGCTGCATGGGGAGGTGGTGGAAGAGAGGGGAGGAGAGACCCTCTCATGCTGTGTAATATTGATGCAGCCAGAGGGATGGAGGGTTCCCAGATAACAGGGCTAAGGTGGGTCAGAAGTTAATGCTTGAATTTGATTTTTTTTTAAAGGGATGTTCAAGAATAACCAAATATTTGGACAGGTTAAAACTCATTTTATCAAGTATAACTGGGACTACTCTACTTTCGATTTATACATTTGCACAGTAATAAACTCTATAACTGAGATGACAGAGTTGCATTATTCGAACCAAATAATTGGATCCAACACTGTTACCTACTAGAACGTCTTTGCTGCCAACAAGTAGTAATAAAGTGGAGCAAATCCAACCTTGAAACAGATGTGTAATAATTGTTGGCAGCCTTTTCTTATACCCAGACACATTAGAACTCTTCAAATACTAAACACACACACTGGACCTCCTTGTGTTTGCCATTATTAAGAGTGTGTCAATGTGGATTATAAAAGCCGGCTCCATTACTCTGCTGCCATACTGGGTTCAGTGGTATTGATCAGCTTTGGTATGAAGGAGACACCGCAGGGATCCACTGAGGACTAAACTGCTGCTCTCAAAGATGATTGAACCTGATTGATGACGTATGTGTTGGTTGCATAAGTGCAACAAATGTTGCACAAGAGCAATCATACAACAGGATATGAGTCTATTAATTTACACAAGTATCTGTGAAGTGGTATGGAAACGCATAACTTTGGCAGCTACATAATGCAGCAGCTTAATGGGAAAAACTTGCTGTTCATATGTGTGACTAAACTGACCAATCAGAAGACAGTAGCGCGGAAGATTCATCAGATTTTTAAACATCGTTTAAATTTGTTTAGTGCATAAATAATAATCAAAATCACTTCAAGTCTAAATCTTAAATATACCATCACATGTACATGGAAATGACACCACTCAGTTCAGTTACAGTTAAATAGCATAAAACATCACCTTTCAAATCTTAAAAAACTAAAGAAAAACATGGTGGATGTGGAGCACTGACATGTTAAAGCAAATGATTAATTGATCATTGATTTGAGTCTGTTACCAAGCAAAAGGTAATATAACAATTATAGGTTCAAATGTAAATATTTCATGTTTTTCTTGACTGTTCACTCATAACTGTTTTTGTTCTGAATGATTGGTCTATCAGAACAGGACAGATGGAGATTTTGCCTTTATCAGAATTTGGCAGCTCTCCTCCCTCGTCTTCTGTTTTCCGTACGCTCTCATCTTTTCTGCTTGTAGGTGTGTGTGTGTGTGTGTGTGTGTGTGTGTGTGTGTGTGTGTGTGTGTGTGTCCTCGGTGCAGCTGACTTTCAATTTGTCCCCCCCTCCTGTCCTGATCAGCTACTAATCACCTAATCAAACCTTTTGTCTCCCAGTATATTTTAATTGTCTGTTGTGCTCAGCTCTCTGATTTATCTTTTGTCAAAATTGTGTCTAACCTTTTCGTGTTTGATTTCCTTTTGAGTTTGCATTCTGGGTTCAGTTATTGTGGAGAAACATAACATTGTTCTGTGGATAATTATATTGGACATTTAAGATGAAACCACAGGTTAATAAAAATTATTCATCGAATAAATGATAATGAAATAGAATGCTTTACTTGAAGCCTTCAGTTTGTCGTTATCATAAAAAAATGGAGAAGAGTAACAGAAATGAAAAGTCAAAGTCTGTTTCAAGTCGGGTAACTACAAATAGCCGATCAAGTTTGATAAACTATCCAAAAACTGATTTTACAAATTGAAAAGTATTCAATATCTTTTCATGGTATGCTATCATCAGTCTTAACACTCTAGCCCATGAATCCTAAACCTTGTACACAATGTTAAGGGGAAGGTAATGGAACCAGGCGGCACATCACTTGTGTTTAAAACTCCAAAATAATATTTGAAAAATACTATTTTTCAGAAATCAATTATTTTGAGAGCTGTTTCATTGTGAAACAGTCGAACAGGTAAAACAAATATTTATGATTTAGCGAGCTACTGAGAGCTACTGATCGTTTGGGGTTTTTTTTCTTTCTTTCTTTTTTGCAGTAAATAGATCGGTTGTTCTGGAACATTGTCTGTTTTCAGTAGTGAGTAATTGAACGATTTAGAAGAAGAAATACTTTCAGCTTATTACTCCCAGGTAACATGAAGAAAAGCTGTTCAGACTTTTAATGGAGAGCCTCAATTTAATCGTTCTATTGCTTTTTGTCTGACAGTTCTTATTGTGCAGGCTGGTAGGTGATTGTTAAAGCAGACCATTTTAGCAATCAATGTTCATTTTCAAGTAGGTTAGCACCCATCAAAGACATGCACAAGCAAACACCCAGCTGAATGGAACGATACATGACTGTTTGTCATGATATTGACTTGGCACCATTTGCCCATTGTAAGGATAAGACACACCCGCTTCTAAGATATGAACCTGTGGTCAAAAGCAGCTGACAGACCTGTCCATCCAGTGCTGATATACCTGAGAGGCCAATACCAATCAGTCAGACAGATTGCACCCCAGATGACATGAGGGCCTGAGCCGTTTGTTTAAATATCTTTCCATCTCCCTCCTCCTCCTCCCTCATATTTGTTTGGTTTCATTTCTCATTACTTTTTCAGGTAACACAGAAATTCAGATTCTTGTCTCATGAGGAATATAAGCAGCAAAAGATCCATAAAAAAGGATGATCAAAAGAAAGCAGCAATCAAACACCCAAACAGGGAATAACACTACGAAAACAAATTCCTACCTCAGAGAAAATTTGACAATCGTCTTAACTGAAAGTAAATTTGATCCATTTACATGATGTGTTGCGCAAGAGGCCTGTTCTGTCATATTGAGAATTTAGATGTTTAATATCTACGTCTAACTCTTGATGTGATCTGACACCATAAATATTAGATTTTAAAGCACAGAAGTAATTTGAGGTGTCTGGTGGATGCTTTAAGCACTGAGGATTCTTGAATATATTGAGAGTACAAGGCTAAAGTGAAGAACAAATGACTAAATAATACAAATGAGGATGACCTGTGAAATTTTTTAAATGTTTAAGAAGGAAATATGCTTTATGACAGTGACTCGGTTGAAAATTTAAGCTCTCATATTTCTACTATAAGGGGGGAAAAGCAAAATGAAGCATAATAAATTCAATTTCTATTCATATATACTCATATTTCACTAGTATAACTGTAGGGTAGATCATTCTTTCATCATTCATCCTGGGACTATAAGCCATTATGCTGATGTTGACATGAGGGTATGGCTTTACATGGATCTCTCCCATGCCAAATAGTAAGTAGTAATAGCCCGATAACCTGAAAACTAATCCTGGCATTTGAACTCATGTTCATCACCAAGAGTTTAACAATTTTTTTTTAATATTTCACCAAATATTTTGTTACTTTTTACCTTTCTTATCTACGTTTCAATGACGATGCCTGTACCCCTCTTTGTTCCTGTACATTAACCCAATTTATATTGCAGCCCTCAAAATATGCATTTAAATCTCTTGATTATGATCCCAAAGTGAACCCAGTGGCACATAGTGATAAAACATCAAGTCTGATTATTTTTATTTTTAATTACAGTATGTGGACAAAATGCCCAAAAAGATCTTACCATTCTAAAAACAGTGAAACTCAGATGCAGAATCTGTTTTCATCTAGATCCACTTCAGAATTTATCTGCAGGAGGATTAGAAGCTCACTGCATTACGTGAAGTCAAAGCTCATAACGAACGACAACTTTAAGAGTAAGATCATTTCTTTCCTTCCCTCACCCCTCAGCCCCCAACACCTCATCCACCTCCCCCTGCAAAATGTTGAACACATTTTCTTCACTGGGAAATGGAAGTTTGACATTTACTTTCATTGCTGTCTCTGCTGTGTTTACTGTCTATTAGCATCCCCTAAAGTAGACCAGTTTCCATGGAAGCCAATACAAAGGAGGAGAGAGCAAGTACATTCAGAAACTACAGATGGAAAATAGAGAGATGTAATTGCCTTTTTGTGTTGACTGGATTTTTAAAAGCATATCGCACTGCATTCTTGCCTTTACTGTAGGATAGCTTTGTGTACAGTAAGTGCATCATTCTCAGAAGTGAAAAGTGATAGATTTTTTTTTATTTCAAATTGGGAGAAGAGGAGAGTGGGAGGTAAATATTTTATCATCTCCAGTCCTGTGACATTATTTTGAATCAGCACAGCAACAGTATCCCAGCCTCTGCACTTTGCTTCTAAATTGATTTACATTCTGGGATTGCCAAATGACAAAAGGCTAATCCTTGAGGTCATCGGAGATGTCAATAGCTGCAGCAGATACAAATATTTCATTAACTTTTCGTTCCATTGCAACCCCCTTAAATATTCAGCGCAATGCAAAACTGGAGTGTTCAATTTGTCCTTCAGCAGGAATGGTATTGTGTTTTAGCTTACTCGGTGTCTGTGACTCTGAAAGACAGAAAGATTCAGGAGTACAACTGAAGGGTTTGGATGCTCCAAACACAAAATAACATCATAAATTGTCAATAAGCAGCATATTTTATTCACCAGCTTGGTAAATCCAAAATGCATTCTGCTACAGCGAAGAGAGCAGATTTAGTCGACACCAATAAGTCTGGATAGGATTTAACATGACACACAAAAAACAAAACACTCGGATGTGATTTCCTGGTTCAGACTTGGCTGATTTCCACTGAATTTTCACCCAGACTCTGAAATAATCTCAGGGCAGTTTTTACTCACAGGTCATGAAATATTCACGTCATACAAAATAAATTATAGATCGAGCATTACTCAGTTTTACTCTAAAGCTGATCCCATCTATTGTCATAACAGGACAAGAAATGATATGAATCTGCTAAGATATGGGACCTGTGATTTATATTTTCAATAATGCTGTTCAGGGACTTGTGGGTTGGTTTTATTTCATAGACTGCAGTTTATCATGAAGAATAACATATTCTGACATGTTTGCATGTATTCTTGACTTGCTTTAAAGTTAGCTGTGCATAACACGAAGCTATTGCCTCCACAGTATCCTACTACAAATTCAATGAGATGTTGATTTCTATAGATTTTGGCTCTTTACTCCAGGTGCTTTTAAAATCATTTCAATTTTCAGTGCTATAAAAGGATACCCTTGATTAACAGCTCTGTACTCAAGCCTGCACACCTCCTCATTGACTCCCCTCTCAACTTCAATTCCCTCCAGCACAACCTCTGATTTGACAGCTGACACAAGATTTTTTTCCCCATTTCATTCCTTCACTCGTTTGTCAGTCGCACAGCAGCATCCATGTTGCCTCGGCTGATTTATCGAGAGCAGAAGCCAGGCAACAATTCCGATTAGTTCATTTTCTATGACACAAAGCATTAGGATATACAGTACAAGGAGATGATCACCTTCAGAACTGAAGTTTACTCAGAACATCGTTGTCCTTTATTGAAGAGAACTACCTGTGGGAAAAAAAAGTGGTGTTTTATGAGGTCTTAATGTCTAGTATTCTAGAATTGAAGTCAGATCAAAATGTTCACAGTAAAGCTATGCTATGATATTATTATCATAGCTTTATTCTTACAACTATTCCTCTCCTGTGGTTCTGTATCACGTGTCACTCTGTTCAATGCCCCTATCCTTCCAGTCTTGTCTTTGCAAACTCTGCTCTCCTTCCGACCATTTTCTACTTCCAACAACAACATTGAATTGTTTACTCCAATCCTGAGGAGGGTTTGCACTCTGGCATAAAACAACGTCCTCTCCTGTAACTAATTCATTCCTTTGTCAAGTCCTTCTCCTTTCTCTTTTCTTCTTTGTTACTCTGCCCTTGTCAACCACCCCCAAACACACACACACACACACACACACACACACACACACACACACACACACACACACACACACACACACACACACACACACACACACACACACACACACACACACACACACACACACACACACACACACACACACACACACACACTCCTTGTTCACTCCTCTACAACTGAACACATTAATGCCTCCAAGGACCCTGACATCATGGTGAGTGTTCGCTGAGTGAGAGCCAATCAAATGTTAATCACCGTCTCTAAGGAGTGCTGCCGTTTCCTTATCCCTCGTTCAACTATTCTTTTCTTCTTCTCCATGGATGCATTTTCACTTTATACTTCTGTTAATGCTGTGCGGCCAGATGCCATGGCCAACTTGTGATAGGTTGAGTGGTTTTTGACAGTCAAGGGTGGTGCAAGCAAGCTGTTTCACCAGTTTAACTGTAAAATTGTTTACAACTCATCTATAACTCAGACCCAAGACTATCGGTGCTTTTTTATCCACTACAACAATTTGGCTTCTAAAATGGAGCATTGATTTCCATTTTTATCTTCTTATTCTTTGCTAGGATTCATTGCTGTGATGCTTATACACAAAGCATCATCTGCAGGTCATCTGCACATCAAAATGCAATTTAAGGTTAGAATACATCCGCCTGGCCACACCAGGAGGCTTCTTATGGAAGGCCAAGCGAACGGAGAAGACCCAGAGACATCACTTGAATAGCTGTTTAAAAAAAAAAAGAAAATGTCCAGTTCAACGTGGCACATGGTGTGGGTTTTTTAACCTACAATAGAAAGTGCAGGAAACAATTGTGTCCCTTGAGTCAGTGCATAGAACAGCTATCCTCATCCACGGTTAAAATGGAGCAATAAAAAAAAAGCTGCTATGTTAATTGACAGATTTATTGATAGACAGATAAAATAGACAAATCGATAATAGATGACAGACAGATTAGATAGTTTAGATAAAATAGATGACAGATTGATGACAGATGATAGGAAACCGACAGACAGACAGAAGGCGGACAGCACCATGTCTACTGTTCCCCTGGGTACAGTAGAGGATAAATTGACTACACAGCAGCTGAGGAGTGATGCTATGATAATGATATGATAATTGGAAATAAAATAGTGCTGAAATTGAACATCCACCTATATGCATAATCACTGAGGAGTCTCAGGCTGTCTGAACTGATCTGTGCTAATTTCAGACACGATCATTTGATAACATTTCATATTTAATGGAGCTAACCCCCACCCCCAACCCAACCCCCACACTGAGAATTGTAACCCTTCCCTCTTATGCATACCTCAGCACTTTGACATATCAGAAATATAGTATGCTCAGGATTTCCCATAAAAATGAAATGTTGGTTAACTTACAGAAATAACGGAAAATTGAAATGTGAATTTGAAATTTAAAAAAAAAAAAAAGCAAGGAATTACAACCCACTACTCAATCGCAGACACACTGGATTTTCAGTCGCTTTATCCTCACAGACTGAGGATGGTTCATTTCAGACAAAGAGCAGCAGGAACAGGAAAACTCATGGGGATTTTCTTGCTTCTTTAGCTGATGATTAATTTTAATGAGCAGAAAGTGTTAATTGGGTCACATTTCACAAGCTTACTATCAACTCTATGAATACATTTATTCACCAGAAATCCTTTTGAGTGTTTCTTTTGTTTCTCTTTGACATAATGATGATCATGATACATTTAATTCCCATTCTGCTCTCATATGGTAGAAATATTGCACATGATGCGAACTGGTTAGAGCTGTGCTGTTGGCGACTGGAACCATTCATTCCATGCTGGCAAAGACAGAACATTTATAAACATAAAGACGTGTTGGTTTAGACCATCTGCCTGTCGTTTACATTCTCACTAGCTCACTGAGGTTACTTCAGGAATTTTTTTCAGAAACTATTTTAAGATCCCCTGCAGAGCTGATTAAGACATACAATATACTATATACCTGAACTAATAATATAACCTGAGTTTTTCTATAAATGACTTTGACACAAGATCACACCTGCTTCAATAAAAAAAGTCCATTCTCTGTTTTACATTGGAATCTTCATTTGCCCGTATCACTCACATGTTTGTCAAATACTGTACCTCTTAAAAAGCAGAGACAACGAAAGCAACCTTCAAATATCAAGCTCTGCATGCTTATCATTTCCTCCTGTGAAGGTTAGATATTCAGCTGTGTGACCAAGAAGAATTATTGGTGGTAGGGAAAATTTCTGAACTGATTCATGCAAAATATGATCGTCTTTGGTTGTTGTTTGACTGAAGATTAGTTCAGTTATTTGCAGAATAGTTCCATTACAATGGATCTGTTAGCTCTAACAAACTTGGGAATCCAGTAAAGGGAAGTGCTTGGGTCACAACAGCAGTATCTCAGAATCAATAAAACAGCTGATATCTAGAGGTGGCAAAAGTCAAAGTCTGATTTTTTCCAATAATCTGTAAGCATCAAATTGGGACTCTATGTTTCTCAAGTTGATTTCGGCTGACAATGTCCTTGCACATATCCACACATGATCTGAATTTCCCCAATTACCATTGAATGTGGTGTGGATGCAGGATATATCTCCCCTGCAGCCTCTGCACTTAAACAACCATTTGCCCCTTCATTCAAAATTACAAGGCTGTTTGTTGCCAAGTAAACAATCTGCAGGATTAAAATTATTTTCAGGGTCAGCTGTGGGTTATCAATATCATTAAGTATCAGTTTCCTCTCATAGATTGAGGGGTAACTGTGTCCATTACCTACAATTGAAATCTTATTGGCTGTAGTTGATGAGTAATAAAGTTGATAAACCATCAATCTGGAATGTTTACCAAGAAACATGTCTTTGCAGACATGAATTTTCAGTGAAGACCAAGATACTGACATGGTGTCCTGCTTGTTTTCATTTACACATGAACTTTCTTGCAGTTGTATTTTTATTGAGTCATTTAATAAACTACAGTTCAACACTAAACATGGTCCTCTGAAGCTGTCAAGAAGCCAAAGGTGCCTCGTGCACCTAGACTTAAAATAGCCACGCAATAACATTGCATAGCAACATCATCCTCATCTGTTTGGTGAGAAATACTGCACTCACAAGGCGTCATTAGCTTCATTAAATTTATAACTACTATGGACAGGGCTGTATGGGGAGTCAAGCCAAACGTAAATATAGAATAACAGTACATGTAACGAACATGACTAATGTTGTATGGTAACAAGCAGTACTGACTCTTTCCATTAATAACTGTGTAGTAAGAAGTTAGAGCTTAACCCTATTCAAAGATCTGGAGCTGTGTGTGTCTCTGTGGCCGTAACTAAGCCCCTTATTAAGGCTATTCCTGTTGGTGCAGAGTGTAGCACACAGGAGCTTACATGTTTCAGAAGCTCTGAGTGACCATCAAGTGTGTGTGTGTATGTGTCAGGCTGACCTCACACAGTGACATTCATACAAAGAAAGCCAGATAACACTCAGATTGTGAACCATTCTGCGTCATTTTTCTCACACATACGCACATGCTCATTAGGTGGCAATCATTGGATGAGGGTGTATGCATGGATATACAGAATAGGCCTACTCTGCAGATGGAGTGTTCCTGGAAAGCATGTATTAATTATCACACATAGCAGACATGCACAAACAAGCAAATAAATCAGCATGCAAATGTTCCCATAACACACAGGCTAGAGTGGTATGACACCCGTATTGCAGAAGTGTCTAAGCTCACAAACACACACACAAAATACTAATCATGTGGAAATTATAGTCGCCTGAAAGCCACTCTGTGTTATGAGTACCACATTGGACAGAAGAGCATAAATGTGTGAGAAGATGATTGTGTTGTGATCTCTATCACAATGGCCTAATTCTATTAACCTCCATTATAGAGCAAAATCCCCGTGGTGTTTTGTTCCGAAATATTCACTGGAAATGTGATTTAGCCACACGTTAACACACACACACACACACACACACACACACACACACACACACACACACACACACACACACACACACACACACACACACACACACACACACACACACACACAAACAAACACGTACAGTAAAATGGTCCACAAGCTCATTGTGTCCAGTCACTGGCTCTAACAGTGAAAGATGGCAGGTGGTCCATTATTTTTTAGGTGGCTGAGTTGAAAAGCACAGTGGGAGTGCAGGTTCAGAGCAGAGATTGCAGTAAAGCTGTGGACCATCACATGCCTCCCTTTAATATTGACACATCAGATGCAACCAGATGGCTGTGTGGTTTGCGCTGTATTCCTGTTTGTGCTCCTGTGTTAGCATCCATATCTAAATTATCGTCTCTTGTGTCCAAACTTATAGAAAGAACTTTAGGAGAAATGTATATATTTTCTTTTGACCACATATTAGCAAAGTTGATAATATTCCATTCAGCCTCAACTGTAAATTTATTCTTCTGTCAAATTACTAAATGTTTGCATGCTTAACAAAGCTAAGCTGAGACAATAAACGCAGCAAATTTGCCCTCGAGGCATTCAAATGCTAACATTGCAAACATGTAAGCTTAACAACAGCAGCAGTTGACTCAGAGAGCATTTTCAATGCCACATAGATGTGGATATGGCAGTAAAAGGCAAACTTCAAATGTACCAATAAAATAAAGTTAGTGCAAAGCCACCAAGAAATGGGAAGTCATGTTGGATGAAGATGCAAAAGTTCATGTCTGAATTCACGGACAAATACACTTGTACTGTACGGGAATATACATATACACACAGTCATAATTTGATTTATGCTCAATATGAAGACACCATTACTTCATAGTTCATAGCACCCATTAATATTTTACTGTATGCTTCATTGGCTTTGGAGCCATGTCATATAACAATAGCAAAGATATCTTAAGTCATCGGAATGAGACGGTTTTGACTGCTGTTGCACATACCATGATTGCATTTTTCTCCATCATCTTGCAGGTACATTCATGTCATGTTGAATGGTGAGTTGCATCATCTGTTGCCTGAAGGTAAGAGAAGGAGGCTTGAGACCAGGGACTCTGGTTTCCCAGGTGAACAATGCAGTCTCTGCAATCAAGGTGCCCTTGTGAAAACCACCAAACCTTCATCTGTGTTAGAAGCACATCATAATTCAGCACCACAGAGAAGTGAACGTGAAGTATTCTGTTAGAAGTCACTCGCTCTGATTGTAGAGAGTAGCTTATTTTAGCTTGATAACCCAGGATTTGTGCTTGTTACAATTACCACCACTCCGCCCTTATTAACAATGTAAAGGAGACTAACGCTACAACGAGGAGAAGAGGGTTTGATTTAATCATCAGATTAGCCTACTTTCACCACTGAAAAGGAAGAAGTCACAGCACAGACATTCACATACTACAAGATATTTACCCAGAAGATGAATTTGTTACGTCACTGTCTAATCCATTGTCATCCAGTCCTGTTCCTGTCAGGTGATGGGCATTTAGCAGAAGAATGAGGGTGACCTCTGATTCTAAATATAGAGCTGAACCTGTGGACGGTCTTTACAAAGACGTCATGGTTGCACATTAGGACTTTCTAAGAATCTCTCAGAGCAAGGCCTGTGTTTCTTTCCTAGACAGATACAGGAATGATAGTGATATTCAGCCAATTCAAAAACAGCAGGTTTGGATTACTTTCAGTCAGGGACATGGTTTTGAATAGATAAAATACACATTTTGTGATTGAGGAATATGTTTGGAAGTGTGTGTACTTTCATGCCTCTGTGTGTGTGTGTGTGTGTGTGTGTGTGTGTGTGTGTGTGTGTGTGTGTGTGTGTGTGTGTGTGTGTGTGTGTGTGTGTGTGTGTGTGTGTGTGTGTGTGTGTGTGTGTGTGTGTGTGTGTGTGTGTGTGTGTGTGTGTGTTATACCAAGTGATATGAGAGGATTACTGTTGTCCTGACTTTAAAGGAGGCAGTGAGTCAGATTCGACCAACAAATAAAAGGAACATCCCACAGAAACCACCTGCATTTACTGCATTACAGCCTCCACACACTATTCAAGCAGGGAAACTGAAACCTGAAAATCCAGACAGCTTAATTTCCTTAAGGAAGCTTATGGACAAAGATGCAAAAAGCCAAAGACGTCTTCATAATAGTATTGCTCTTGTTTGTCGTTGTGTGGATGCATCAGCAGGGAGAAAATGGGTTAAGGGGAAAAGGATGAATGCAGAAGGGCTGAAAAATGAAATGCAAATCCGTTAGATCGATAAGATCCAATTTTAGTCTCTGCACACTCAATCAGAAACTATTGCACAAGAATTATTTCAGTGATGAATAGATTGATGGAAGGCCTACAATACCTTTCCGCTGGTGGTTTTTAATCAGAGAAAAGCTTGCTGATTAGATTAGGTGATGATTGGGTTAATTATCTGACTGTAACTTCATGTGTCAAACCCTTAAGGGGACAACTGTTACAATGTTAAAAACATGTTAAAAACGAAATTCAAGGATTAGTCTATGTAATTTTGCATTCAAGTGATTAAAATGTTGGATTCACTTCTTAATAAGGTTTCCTCTAAAGTCACAAAAGGATGCTCCAGAGACTTAATCCCCATTTCCTCTGCGTGATTCCAGCTGGACTCTTGTCACCTTCTTTGCATATTTGCCCAAAAGTACCGGTAACTGTATCACAGTTCCACACAAGTCAAGCAAGTAATAACAGATCATATGAACTGTTATAGAGACTAGTCAATGCTTGGCACACATGGATTATCGCATGTCGCTCAGTGACATCACATTAATGATTATTCCTTTTTATTGCAGCCACTATATTGACAAGGTACATTATGTAATGGGTCAGAGTAGGACTCAAATACACCAAGACTCAAGCATGGGAAATTAATGACTTTTGTTATAACTAAACATTTGCTAGGGCTAGCACAAATACCAAAAAAGTAGTGTCTAGCGGGACTGAATTGTAGGGGTTCCCCATTTTCCACAGCGGAACAGATACAGATGATGACCCCCAAAGGAAAATCCAAATGCTGAACAACTCAAGCATGTGCAGTTGATATTGACTTTTACAGGAGCAGGGGCAAACAGTAAGCATTAACTAGGACTAGCACAAATGCCAGGTAAGTAGTGTCTGTAGTGGAGGTGAATAACAGTGTTGCTCTGCAGAAAAGTTTCAACATGGGGAAAAGAAAGCAAGGCAAGCAGAAAGCCACACTTATGGAGCAGAGTTTGTAGGAAGTTATCTGCTGCATCAAAGCAGGAGAACACCAGACGGCTGTGGGAAAAAGGGGCGGACAGGAACCAGGAGGTGCAGATTCTGAACTTATGGTTGGGGACAGAAGGCTGAAGCATTTACCAATGACTTGACAAAGCAAGAAGGTCAGAATCAGATAGATCTTTCCAACAGGATATCAGTCTGGAAGTGAGCACTGGAAAGCATTGCATCATACAGTAAAGAACAATCTGCCAGTGAGTGTGGAGGTGAGTGGGGCTTAAATACAGGCTTGATTGCTGATGTGCAGCAGCTCAGTGAGCAGGTGAGTGGGATGAGCTGATGAGGAGGGTGGAGCTGTTGGATGAGTGGAAATATGTTGAAGCATCAGAGGGTGAGATTGTGACACCTACACACACACACACACACACACGCACATGCACACGCACAATACTGTATGAGAAGTTTACATAACAATATGCCATGCAGTGACTCACTCGTGACATTAGGAGAAAAGCCCAAAATAGACAAGGGCGTTAGGATTCATGTTACTGTACTGATTGTACAGAATGCTTTGTCTGCCCATCCAACAGATATTTACAGGATTAGTAAAAAACCTAACCTGATAATGCAGTCTGAATAGCTTTGACATCTTGGGTACATCCTTTGGCTACCATGGATATGTACCGAAACTCGACAATATGTCAAATGTTGAATCCAATGTTTTTCATGACCCAAACTAAATTATTTTCATGAAACTCTAATGATCCTTTCAGTATTAAACTGAAATTCATGAGTACAATTAGTGGAGTTCTTTTTTCCAGCACTGAAGAGAACAACGAGAAAGAAACACAGAGTACTGATTTGTCCTTGATGGGGTTTTCACTTCAAAAATTGTTTTGTTTTGTTTGTTATTTTACATTGGTTCACTTAATTTCTCCACACAAGTCTCCCCCCAGGAGACAAAATGCTGATGCGGTCGGAATGTCAGCAGTTTTCTCCCAATCTAAATTTGGTCAGTTCACGACTGCACTTTAAAATGTCCGCCACCCCCCGATCCACCTCCTCATCCACCCTACATTCCCTGCCTTATCTAAGCAGCAAGGCAATTATACATTTTCTTCCTTGTAATCTTTAAACATCATGCAGCTAGAGCTACTAGCATGTCCTGCTAACATGCACACATCTGCAGGAACATGTATAGCCATATACATTGCATGATGTGCAGCAGGCATGTAAGACAGAAGCAAGTTCTGCTATCACGCTTTTCTAGAAGAATTACTTAGGATATGTGGTATTTCTTTACGCAGGTTGTTTTTTTTGCTTCTCTCCTATGCTGCTAACACAATCATCACCACAATCGGTGAAAACACATGTACAACCATACATTGACAGAGCAGGAAAACGATATATTTTACTTTCATATGATTAAGGTTAAGCTTATCTTATACATGAAACTGGGTGTATTATCTTGAAGCAGTTTTTGAATGGTGAAAATAGCCCAAGTTTAATGGTTCACTGACCCTGCATTTTCAGGTTTGTTTAAGGTGTAGGAAGTGATTCTTAGAAAGGACATAGAAAAGGACAAGTCTTACTTGGAAGATGTCAAAAAACTGAATTTTAGCATAATAATAGAATTATATCTTTAAAATGTTCGCAGTGCAGCAGTGTCTCAGCCAAGTGAAAATGCTATGTTCAATTCCATCACATGATGTTATGTAAATCCTGCTCACTATGTGATCCCAAGTTATCTGGGTTGAAATTGGCGGGATGAACAGAGACAATATTTTTCTGTTGGAACAGGCTCCATCTGGCTTTGACAACAGTGTGAAAATGTGCAGTGTGTGTTTACTGAACAGTGGCTGCAGAGGGTGGATCCATGAAAGTAGCGGGCAGCCAGATTTAGATGTTTGGCAGTGAGGTCTGCTGTATGCAGCAGGGAAACTATAATGTGACATGTTGATACCGGCAGCCTTTCTGCTTTCAGCTGCTATATTTCCGACTGGCTTGGTGTGATTCCAAACTAAATTCTCCTTGATTGTGTCCTACTCAAAACACTCCAGTGCCTTCGGAAAGGCTATTTCTATAGCAGCTGGACGTCAGCACCGCAACTTACAAACTAGACAGGTCTGACTAGTGGCTAAAAACTACTCCTGCATTCGTATAGCCCAAGTTTTTCAAAGACAGGAGGAGTCACAGCTACTCACATACCAGAGGCAATTTCTATAAGACTGCAACTCAGCTTCCCCTAAAAATCAAATGGACACATATGTATTGTGTGAGCAACAAACGTTCATCTCAAAGACAAATTCATTCCAGAACAATTACTTAATCACATGTCGACTGCCTCAATTTTGTTAACTTCTCATACATTTCTGTAGCATCAGTGCATTTGTACAAGCCAAGCATCCAGTCACTTCAATTAGACTGCATCGGACAGTTTTATTCATTTCCTTGAAACTCGACAATCATTGGATAAATTCCCCCTGGACACTCAGCATCTCTGGGGGTAAATGGAGCAGCAGGCTGGCCTGGACACTGGGCTACTGCACAATAATTGGAAAATCAGTCCAAAGACTGAATCCCTTTTTGATTTACAGCTATTTTGAGATGCACGCCACTACTTGAGCAGTGGGAACTCAGTCCCATCGTGGATTCTGCAGGTGAAGCCGAAAGAAACAGTAACCTATTTATTGTTATTTGTTTGGTGAAATTGCTTGACCATTTATATTGTTAATTTCTTACACTGTAAATAAAACAAACTCATAGTATTCCCTTGTTACAGCTCAACATAATTTCAACATTTTCTTGTTTCATTAGTTCAGTCAGTCATTCATACTGTTTGCTTGGTTGGAGTGAACTGGACAGCTAGTAAGATGCGTACGATGGCAGACAATGTTAATATTGAACCGATTTTGGCAAAGCCAACTGATAGTCTTCCTTATCAGGTGAAATTTGGAATTAAACAGCAAATGCAGGTCAAAATCTGACACTGATTTGGTGCAAAAGTAAGGAAAAGTAACCAGTTTTCCACCCTCCGAGTGGGACAAAGTTAGCTGGCAAAAACTCGATTAAACCGCCTTAGAGATGTCTTACCTAGTCAAAATTGAGTTTAGGCAATCTGTCTAATCGGGCATACAAAAGGAATGAAAGAGCAATGAACATGTGAGTGCAGGTGTGTGCAGGTTAGGTTGCCTGGGCAGAGTCACAGTTGGGCAAAACATAATAAAACAGACAAAACAGGACTTTCCAAAACCGCCTTATTCATGTGACTTTCTTGCTTGGCCGGCAGGAGCTATCATTCAGGGGACATGATGAGCACATTGAATAATCCAACAAGAGGAATGACAGGGAGTTACAGACCCATTATCTAAATGTGACTCTGTCTTGGCCGCACAATTCCAGTCATCAGCTGTGTTTTCTGTTATGTCTCATTCTATCCAAGTTGACTTGATTTCTGCTGTTGCAGCCACTGATGAGATCACAAATGAAGTTAAGGCTGCTCCCTTATTTGGACGGCAGGTGAATAAAACAACTGATATTGCTTGTCGTTCCCTACTCTATGCCGTTGTTTGCAATGTTAGTAGTGCAGGTAAAATTCAGAAGGACTTTCTTGTTCTTTAATGTTTCAGGTGATGAGATGCTTAGTCTTTTTTTTTAAGCATTTTGAGTTTGTATTCATGTTGTATACGTACAGTATGAACAAATCTTCTCTGACACTGATGCGGTCTTTGATATTGTCTGGCTGAAAGCCATGGACATTCTGTACTACAAGAAAAGAATTGAAAAGAATTGATTCTATTCATGCTTTTGTAAAACAGAAGAGGTCAGATGAGATTTTCATGCTTTTTATGCCAAAGCAGCAGGTCTTGCATTCAGTCCATGAGATGACACCTATGAGAAAGCACCATCTCTCCAAATTCCTGATTCTAGGAAGCACAGTAGAAATCTGTACATGGCCCGCTTTGTTAATCTCATGAAGCTGGTTCTAGTGTGTTTTTCAAATTTGGAAAGTTTGTGCTTCTTGGAATTAGTCAATCCAGGGAAATTCGATGATGTCAGATCAGTGTTTACACAGGAAACATGTCAAGGTGTCCTGAAAGTTATGGCCAGTATTCTGATTCAGGGAGACTGAGGTCTACACTTTATGTCCTGTTATCAAATCAGAACTTGGAGAGTAACAACAGCTTTCTGTGTGATATCATAAAGCACTGTTATCATTAGTGGCAACAACTGAAGCTTCACCTGTGGGTGTAGAAAGGAGCTTCTCCTGTAGCCTTACACCTGCAAAACAGTTTGTTAAGGGCCATTCAAGCAACCTAGCTCTGCTGGCCGTTTAGAGTACACTGGTTAAGTCCCTGGAAAGATGCCCAGTTGGTCCAGCAGGAAAAAAGACCAGTTTTTTAAAAAGAAATGGAAAACAGAATTTACGTATTAAAAACAAATTTTGTAATATAAACCAGTAATGACCTTCATATCTTTGAAAGACCAGCAGTTGCTAAGTCCAGCACTGTAACTGTATTTTCTGTCAAGCATAAATACCGCTCCATCAGACTGGAAAGAATCTTGATTTAAAAATGAAAAGGATCTTTGTCTTTGTTCAGGTTTCAGGTCATAAAGTAAGTTAAAGAAAAGCTTTTACTGCCTTGATATAATAAATTTAGGTTCACATCACAAGGTTAATACCAATGTAAAGCCATGTCACATTACGTGACTCATTAAATATTTGCTTGGTGAATCTATCTCTTTTTTCCTGAGGCCTCTGTGACCTCAACAACGTCAATGCAAGGATCTGAATGAATTGAATGAGGAGGCTGCATCTTTTGATAATAAAATAATGAATTGGATTTATATAGAGCTTTTCTCAAAGGACTCCAAGGGCTTACACCGAATCCATTATTATTATTCTCTCCAGAGTCACACTGGTGATGGTAAACTACACCTGTAGTCACAGCTACCCTGGATAAACTGATAGAAATCTGCCTGCAAGCCACACCGGCAGCCTCTCTGCCCACCACCAAATATACAATTACATGCACACACACCTGTGACACTGGAGGCAAGGTGGGTTAGGGTCAGGGTTAGGGTCTTACTCAACAACACCAGAGAATGATTAGGCATCAGACACTACCTTCTCAGCCACAGTGCCATTTACATAGTTTTAGACTTAGATTTATATTTATATATTTGTATTTAGATTTACATTTAGATTGAAATTTAGATGTAGATCTTGCTGGCTTAACTACTGGCTTGTCTCAGTTTGTTATTTAAGGATTGTGGCTGTCCTGTCCTAAAAGAATCTCTCTTTTTTTTGGGGGGGGGGGGTACGAAATGCTAATAAATGTGAATGTGCTACTCATTGTTATATTTTTATTATTACACCAAAATTCAATTAAAGCCATTTGAGGAAATAACCACTGTTCTTGATTTTTTTTCGCTCAGGTGATATCATCATCATCATCATCATCATCATCATCATCAGTGTTTGACTTTTCCAAGACAACAATATGTATGCTCCAAAATGACCAACTATCCATAAAGGAGATGAAGGTAAAAGTTAGTCAGAGACAGAGATATAGGTTGTAAAGTGTAGGTTGTCAGTGGTTTTGAACACTGTGTGTCTGAGTCATACATGGGGAGGTGTCCTTCATAAGCCAGATCAACTGGACTCTAACCTGATCAGATATTACATGTTCAGTAATTGTATGCAGGAAAAACAACAAAGCGCATTGGGTTTACAAGATTATCTTTAATCTCTATGCTGAATTTTTCTGCTGGAATTATGGCTATTTTGTTTTTGTGAAGGGTTTAAAGCAGCATCGTACTAAATTGTGTTACCCTAGCAGTGTAAATAATTTCTGCATTTGAGGTATGTCTACAGTCAGATAATCCGAGACTTGTGATTACTATTGCTGGTGTTTTGTGATGTTTTTGTGTCACATTGAAGCCTCCAGCAAGATTAAACTACTGTGAAAACCCCACCCTGTCCCAAAGCACCATCAGACACAGTGGGGCGTTCAGATAATGTTCACTGCTTCACACGTTCCTCAGGCTGCAATGAGATCAAAGCACGAGTGTTTGAGCTTGCAAACATCATTACACACACACACACACACACACACACACATACACACACACACACACACACACACACACACACACTGAGGAGAAAAAATGCATACATTCAAAACAGCCCAGCAGAACAAGACTCACAAATACACACGTTAAAGACAGTGATTAATGAGCTTTTGTTCTGCTGTGTAACACCACATCTGCTGCCACCAGGGCTTCAGCACGAGCCACATACAATATGGACGGCTTGGTCCATTATACAATGGCTAGTGTGTTAATACACACACATACACACACCACACACGCACGAACACACACTTCTGCCCTCATTATGCTGGTGGTAACCTCATTTTGTCCCAAGCAACCCCCTCCCACACACACACACACACACACACACACACACACACACACACACACACACACACACACACACACACACACACACACACACACACACACACAAAACCTCCTGCAAAGACACACATATGCTCATTATAAATGTTGTATCCATCATCCCCCAAAGGATCACCTGCATCCCTAAGAACTCTCAGAGTACTTCATTCAGGGTTTCAGCAATAGACCCCCACCCTGCTAATGGTAACCCACAGATCAAATCACAGATGATAACACAGACTAAATGTAGTATGACATTCTGTAGAGTTCATACCTCTGCCAAGTCCCTTCAATTAGCCAACTCTTGTCCAAAGTCACATTCAAACCCCGGAGCCATAATTTACAGTGCAGACCACCCTCCTGCTTTAACAGATTAAATCTAGATGATACATGATTGTATTTGGATCATCATCAAATACTTTCATGCTAGATGCCAATTTCCTAAGTATGCCAGATTTTTTCATAAAGAATAATTTTTCCCTCCAAAACGAAATATCCATTATGCTAACATCTAACTGCTATGACCGTACTAAACTTTGACCAAAGTAGCTCTTGTTATCTGGGGTATAAAGAACTGGTGTAACATGCAATTTATATGTGATCATTTTAACTTGATTCCACATGTATTGTAGCTTATTTCAATTACAATACAGTTCAACAAAGTGAGGACTAATCCTGTGTTTTTGCCTCAGTCCTGTTGAGATACCATCAGGTTTAGTACCACAGAGACTCCACACCTCCTCCCTTTCTCTTGAAGCTCCTGAAGCCTTCCTGGTACACAGGCTGGCTTGCAGTCAGACGTGTGTGGGTGGAAGTTTCTGTGATGTGCATGTGGCCGGGTCACCTTGTATGTGATGGGGCGTGCACTGCACATTTGTCGGGGGGTGGGGGTGGGGGTTTCAAGCAGCTTGGCATTTATGTAATGACCTCTGTGGGGGTCAAATCACAAGACAGAAGTTGAAGCCAAATGGCGAAACAAAGGCAAGGCGTGGCTGTGAATTTTATGGAGCCTGGCGGGTCTGTTTGTGTGTGTGTGTGTGTGTGTGTGTGTGTGTGTGTGTGTGTGTGCGTGCGTGCGTGCGTGCGTGCGTGCGTGCGTGCGTGTGTGTGTGTGTGTTGTTAGGGGGTGGTTCAAAAAGACACCCTGAGGACAATGGAGGTGTGCAGCAGCTGACTACAGGGGAAATTATTCGAGAAACAAATTAACATTTCTCCCAACCATTTGGAACCCCATCTATTTGTGTCGCATGGATATTTAAAAGGATTGGCACCATTTTCCTTTAAATCCATTATTTCAGTCAAACAGGTTGATTTAATTATTCAGTGATTCATGATGGTGCTCTGCTGATTTTCATGTTCACTGTTCTCTCAGTAGGTGGTGGTTTTGGTTTTCCTTACAATGCATGCAGGCAATGATTTACCTTCAGTTTTGTTCAGACTCTTCTTCTTTTACTTTCGGCTTTTCCCTTCAGGGGTTGCTACAGCGAATCAGTTGCCTCCATCTAACCCTGTCTTCTGCATCCTCTTCTCTCACACCAACTACCTTCATGTCCTCTTTCACTACATCCATAAACCTCCTCTTTGGTCTTCCTCTAGGCCTCCTGCCTGGCAGTTCAAAACTCAGCATCCTTCTACCAATATATTCACTATCTCTCCTCTGGACATGTCCAAACCATCTCAGTCTGGCCTCTCTGACTTTATCTCCAGAACCTCTAACATGTGCTGTCCCTCTGATGTACTCATTCCTGATCCTATCCTTCCTGGTCACTCCCAGAGAGAACCTCAGCGTCTTCATCTCTGCTACCTCCAGCTCTGTCTCCTGTCTTTTCTTCAGTGACACTGTCTCTAGACCAAACAACATCGCTGGTCTCACCACAGTTCTGTACACCTTTCCTTTCATTTTAGCTGAAACTCTTCTATCACACATCACACCTGACACTTTCCTCCACCCGTCCCATCCTGCCTGTACACGCTTCTTCACCTCTTTTCCACACTCTCCATTGCTCTGGACTGTTGACCCTAAGTACTTAAAATCCTCCGGCTTCTTGATCTCTTCTCCCTGTAACCTCACTATTCCACTTGGGTCCCTCTCATTCACACACATGTACTCTGTCTTACTGTGGCTAACCACTGCAGATCACAATGTCATCTGCAAACATCATAGTCCATGGGGATTCCTGTCTAAACTCGTCTGTTAGCCTGTCCATCACCATAGCGAACAAGAACACCACTGTCTTACAGTCCTCATACATGTCCTGCACAGCTCTAACATACTTCTCTGCCACTCCAGACTTCCTCATACAATACCACATTTCCTCTGTAGGCACCCTGTCATAAGCTTTCTCCAGATCTACAAAAACACAATGCAGCTCCCTCTGGCCTTCTCTGTACTTCTCTATCAACATCCTCAAAGCAAATTCTGCATCTGTAGTACTCTTTTCTTGGCATGAAACCATACTGCTGCTCACAAGTGTTCACTTCTGCCCTTAGTCTAGCTTCCACTACTCTTTCCCATAACTTCATTGTATGGCTCATCAGCTTTATTCCTCTGCAGTTGCCACAACTCTGCACATCTCCCTTGTTCTTAAAAATGGGCACCAGCACACTTCTCCTCCATTCCCCAGGCATCTTCTCACTATCTAAGATCCTGTTGAACAACCCAGTCAGGAACAGCTTTGTTCAGACTAGTCGCCTATATCCAATTTTTAGCCAATCCAGATTGATGTCGCATATCTTGTGTGTAGTCTGGACAGTCATTTTCACAACACGAGAGCAAGGCGCCAGAAGGAAGAGCGTCACAGAGCGGTAAAACACTGAAGAAGAAACTGACGATGTCTGGTGTGTGTGTGTTTGTTTTCTCCACCTCTACCAGACAGTGATACCGCCAGTAAGCTAAGGTAACAAAACTTCATGTTCGTCATCGTTGTTGCCGCCGTCGCATTTATATGACCTCGCACATTACGCGCAATGAACGACGACTCCGCCCCGACATTGTAACTACAGCAACCTGTTAGCTAGGCTGATAATGTGGCCCAGTCTTAACAGAGAAAGATCACATTTGGACACTTAGTAAAAACGGTGTGAACAGTCATCCCTAAAAATCAGATATGGAAGGAAATCTGATATGCCTGCAGTCTGAACGGGGCCTTCATGTCCTATAAATGATCTGGTTACTTTTTTTATTTGATTATTTATTGTCTAGGCTATAGAACGTCATAAAGTTATGGAGAAATGCTGTCACAATTTCTGAGCCCAGTTTGACACCTGTTCCTGGCCTAGTCCAAAACCCAAACATATATTTTTTTTATAATATTTGATTATAAATGAATAAAATTTGTTTTTAAAAAACAATGTTTTGACATGGAGTCGCAGTAAAAGTACATATGTGAGTAATAACATTAAATGTGGCTGGTAGTTCGACCTGTCTGCTTTTACAAGACAAAGGATTTGAACCAAACAGACCAGCGCAGCAGACACATAATGAAGCAGAATCCCCCCTCTATTTCTCTTGATATCCTGAAATGCATGGCCTCAGGCCAAAACAGCCTCTGGCAAACACCAGTATCATAATAGCTCTTCCAAAAAATGTGAGAAAGGGCACTAATTGTCTTCCCAGGTATTGTTTGAAGAGGAGAAAAAAAATTAGCGGCTCTAATCATACACAACGCATCAGAGGGAGCACCAGCATCAATGAATAGTAAATCATAATTTTGAATATTATGGCTCATTTACTTGTGTTATCACGTAGTGACAGCAGGTGATGAAAATGATTGATTTTCATATTTTCACTGTGTAATAATCAAGGTTTAACACCACCGTGGGATAAGATTATTCTCTGTTCAGCATTGCTTGTGCTTTGTTGCACATGTCATTAACACAAACACACTAAGGGAGGACACAAACACAGACACACAGACGGATCGCATTTTCACCTCTAACATTTAACGACTTGAGAGAAAGAGTAAGGCCATATACAAACTGAGATAATTAAACCAAGGGGAAATTATAACACACACACACACACACACACACACACACACACACACACACACACACACACACACACACACACACACACACACACACCCTTCCCTGCATCGTCCTTTCTGTCTTCTTCACTTGCTCTTATTGCTTCTGCAAATATGCCTGGCTGCGGATGTAAAATGGCAATCCAACAAAGAAGAAGAGGAAAGAAAGAAGGGGAGGAATGTACACATGCCTGTAGTTGGGCCACAAATGAGATGAGAGTAATATTTTCTATCTATTAACTGCCATCTGTTGTGTTTTATTTAGTCCAAGAATGTCTGTGTTGGGGGCAGGTTGACATTGTGCTAATTTATAGTTTCCATTTAGCATCTGTATTATCATCATTTAAACACATGCACACACTCTGAAATGGACAATGACACGTTCCAAGACATGCTTCTCACTTGCCTTCATATTGTATTTCAGTGATGTTTGAACACAACCCTGCCCCGGTCACCTCCACAGTAAGGCTGTTTTACTTGACTCACTTTGTGCCCCTTTTGGTTTTGTGTGTCTGTGTGTGGGGGAGTATGTGGAGTTAATAGATGTCATGAGAGCATATGTAGGAGTCAAACTCCTGCTGTGGTATGTTTTACAATTCCTACCTTTGCACCAAAGTGCTGTAGAATCACCAACACAAATCCAAATCAGCTGCAATGAGAAAAGGCATCTTACCTCAACACACGTGCACCGTTTTACCATTTACATACATGCAGTTAGACACACACACACATGCACATGCACATGCACACACTCACACACACACACACGCACACACACACACACACACACACACACACACACACACAGACACACACACACACACACATGCACACACACCAAAGGCCATTATCCAGAGAGGAGAAAAGGGTGGGTGGCAGGGGATGGGAGGAGTGTTTCTATGGTGACCAGGGCCACAGAAGGAAGAGGGGGGTCTGCTTGCCGACCCTCAATGAGAAGGTGAACGAGCGTCCAAAGCTGAGGCCAGACAGCGAACGTCACAATGCTACAGAACAATCAGCAGCCATGTTAGCACATCACATGGGCTGTGTGATGTTCGGTAGTCAGTTTGAGGCACTTAGCATTAGCAACAGAAAGACATTATGCTAATAGAATCTATCAAAGCAATCCCTGCCTTTGTGTTTCCTGCTATAATCCAAGGGCACTCGAGGGCTTTATATTTAGATGTAAAATATGGAAACATTTGCATGTAGATAAAATGGAGCAGAGAGCAGTGACATATAAAGTATTCAGCCTCATCATTGAGGGAACTCTGTCAGGAAATGGTGCACTGAGGGCATTGAGAGAGAAGGCTTCAATACACAAGCCAGAAGGTATTGGAGCCCAATCCCAATCCCCCCTTGGCCCTATCCCTCCATTTCACTCATTTCCATGTAGGGTAGTGTGTTCTGTTTCTGCAAAGGATGGAGGGGTGGTGATAAATAAACTGCCTGACAAACATGAAGTTTTTTCAGACTCAGTGAAGTTTTTGAGATAGTGGCAGAAAATCCCAGAGTGCTTTGTGAACACAGGCAGTGTAAATAAAAGATGGCTCCTGTTTCTGTAAAAGAAGCGCATAAATATAATGTAACTTCAAATAACCCTGCAAAATTTTCAAAATAAAATGTAATTATAAGAATGTCTTTTATGTGACTGGATTGTTGTAACACATATTTAAGAATGACCACTATTTACATAATTTTTCCCATGCTACTCCCATGCAGTTTTGGTCAATAAACATATTATTTTCATGCAATTGGTGTTTGTTTGTTTTTTCTGTGTGTGTGTCAAATTTGTCACTAATTGATGACGACAACAGCAACAGGCTCATATGGTACCAGTATGCTTTCTTGATATCAAGGGTCGATATCCTGCAGACAAGAAATACGCTGCCCAGCCGCTGTGAGAGACCTGACTGTTGTATTCATTTCCCAATGTATAAAGTCAGTGATTACAACTGTGTAACTTATCCACTGTTGATGTTACAAGGGGTGTCCCATTTCCTAGATAAACCATTCCAGGCACTACCCTTCATGAATCTGGTTTAAGGGGCAGGTTGGGGTTAAAACAAGGGGTTTAGGATTAAATTGAGGAACTGGGTTTGAGTAGAGAAGCTTCAGTGAAACGTGGACTTTCATTCCATTTATCACTTTTACTGTTTAAGGTCATTTTCACCTTCCGCATTTGTTGGGTCTCCATAAAATGAAAGAATGGACATATACCAGCTCTTTTTGGAAAGAGTAAGATAGATGTTCGTATTTAATCTTGTTCTTATTTCAGTCATTAAATTAAGTTAATAACATGGACTTGGCATAACTTATAAAAATTGATTAGAATAGAATCAAACATCAAATAATCAAATAGGGTTTAATTTATATGTATTTTGTGAGGAGCTAAGTAAAAACAAGCAATGGAAATTGTTGTTTGACTTTGCTTTTCTTTGACCTAAATGCACCTTTTAAGGGAATTTAATTAACTATTTAAAGACTGCAAAGTCAGTGGATCACTTTACACAACCAAACACTCCCTCACAATGTGATACCTGCAGGACTACAGCGCACCTTTGTTTTTGAAAAGCAATTTGTTGAGTGTTCCATTTATACCGTGAAATTGGAAACTGGAGGGCTCCTTCAACATATAAAATGAAATATCACAGGATCTGTTATTTGAACTTTGCCCTTCTGTGTGCCCTTCAAGCACATGAGTGCAAAAATAACAAAGCTGAGGAGGAGTCCACCTCCACATTAGTCATTTCAAGGAAGGCATACTTTGCTCCTTCGGGAAAGCTGAAACGAGGCCACAGAAAATAAAAATAAAATGGCATCAGGAGTTTGACGACAAAAGCTAATAAAATGTAAATATATTATCTTTTATATATTAGCATCAGAATGTTTGCATATAATGCAAATATTCTGATGTCAAGTGAGTTTAAACGTTGTCGTCAGTTCTGAGCACACAAGAAGAGTGAGGTGGAGAAAAAGAGTACAGAGAACAACTCAGTAACCTTGAATGAGTCATCAAATGCATCTCATACCTTCACACAGGAACATTGACAGGACAAAACTCCATTCTGTTTTTTGCAAGCATCATGATACTCATCCACACAATCAGCATCTCCTTATATAGGAAACATAAATGCAAGCTGGATAAAAACTGCATTTCATTTCAGTTCATTTCTCATTTCTCTGAATTGTTTCTCCAGTGGATTGAAAGGATGCCCTTGACCAAGACTGCGGTGACTCAATGCAGTGGATGTTCGTCATCCAGGGAACAGAGCACATGTAAATATGGATGGGGTGGGGATGAAAAGCAAGAAGTAAAGGTAGCTGATGTCATCTGATAAATAATGCTCAGTATACTCTGAGTAACAAATAGGAGTGACTGCATCCAAACTGAAGGACAGGTTGTGTGAAGGTGATTCCATCAGTGAGTGTAAGCAGCTTTTTTTGCTGATGTTGTCACTCTTTCTTTGGTGCTTGTGAGAATTTCAGAGGTAAAGGTAACGTGTGAGCAACCGTAAAACATGTCTAACATTTTTTTACACATATGCTTTGTTTAGTCATGATGGAGTGGTCAAAGTGTACTAATAAATAAGAAATGTGTTGCTTCTGTCTAATACTGTGTCTTGTTCAAGATAATAAGGATGACAGGAGAGAAATGTATTTCAGAATCTGAAATAAATTGCAGTGTCTTTCATGTATCACACTGCTGCTCCTGTTGGTACGTTCTCTTATAAAATAAAATCAGGCTGACAGTATTTTGAATTGGTCTAACCCCTGGGTCTCCCTTGGATCAACTCATTTACGTTTAAAATTATATATATATATATATATATATATATATATATATATATATATATATATATATATATATATATATATATATATATATATATATATATATATATATATACTCCCACCTATATATTTTAATAAGCTCACTTAAAAAGTCTCATGGTGTCAAGCTGTCACCAACTTCACCCACTGCCTGTCAATCAAGCACCCAACCAATCACAGCGCAAAAGCATCTGCCACAAGGAATCACGTGAACAATATGGCGTAAGGCATCTGCTATGTTATCCAAACAGCAGGAACAACACAGAAAACTGCAACAAAATCTGAGTGAAACTCTGACTGAAAGACAGGAAAGGATTGTGTCACAAAAAGCCAATGAATGCCAAGCACAAAAGGAAAATCGCCAAGAAAAAGAAAGGCGGGGTATACAAAAAGAATGCTATAAATTCAGTGGGTTAAAGCCCATCAATCAAATGTGTCTGTCAGTAGTTATCAATAAATAAATAAATGAATTAATGCAGTTCCCAGTCATTCAGAGTGTCATGGCTATTACTATACTTTTTATATTTTTTGTAGAGAACACAGAGGGATCATGATAGAAAATGGCAATGTATTCTGCGTGAAACTCCTGCTGAAAGAGGAAAGGATTAGTACCAAACTTCTCAGTGCCAAAAGCCCCCACCGTAGCAGAGGAGCTGAAACATAGAGCAGGAGCTGAGAGTTCAGTTTTATGCTTCAAACCCGAAAATCTGTGCACTGCCTAAATGTGCTGACCTAATTTTGGTGAAAAAAAAATCACAAATTGTTTTCCAAAAGCTGTTGAGTCGATCCACTGGACGTTAAGAAAGTTCTTGAAGACGTTTCGTCTGTCATCCAAGAGACTTCTTCAGTTCAGAAGAAGGTGTCCGTAGTGTAGTGGTTATCGCGTTCGCCTCACACGCGAAAGGTCCCCGGTTTGGAACCGGGCACAAACAGTTTTCATTTTTTTCTGAACTGAAGAAGTCTCTTGGATGAGAGACGAAACGTCTTCCAGAACTTTCTTAATGTCCAGTGGATAGACTCAAGAGCTTTTGGATAACCATCACCTGGATGACTGAGAACTTACAGTACACAGACACTAATTGTTTTATCCATTTTTGTTTTGTTGGTTAAAGTGTTTTATATATTGTACTCCTCAGTTAATGTTGCTGAACTGAATCTGAATTTTTTTTTTTAATTTATTGATTGTAATTTTATTTTTCTTTACCAAATGGTGTAATAAGTTGGTCAAAAATGTTTACAGTTGAAACAAGGTTGTTGGGTTTTTTTTTAATTTAAGGCAAATTGATGCTCTTAAAACTTTTCTGTTATAGACTAAAAAATGTTAATAAAAATATTCTTTGTTATGAATTGACCTATATTTCTTTTTTCCTTTTTTCTTTAATGTTAATAAGGATACAATGTTATGCAGAGGTGTACTTAACAATTTTATAGACAACTGATATTATTTATAGTCATGGCAGAGAGTTGGGGGAGCAACAGAAAATAATTGAGAAGCACTGGTCTAAGGGAACCTTCTCACAAATTTGTCAAAAAACAAATTAAAAACTTTATATATATATATATCTTTCCATCGTTCAGATGGAAAGATTGCATGGTTATCCAAAAGCTCTTGATATATATATATATATATATATATATATATATATATATATATATATAATATATGTTATATATATTATATACATATTATATATATATATATATATATATATATATATATATATATATATATATATATATATATATATATATATATATATATATATATAACTTTATATACTGTATGAGCTTTACTTTCTATAATTATGACTAGATCTATAACATTTTCCAATGTAAAACACAGGTGCACGTGAGTGAATGTATACATCAGGATTTTGGGGGGAAATGTCAAATTCATGATGTAGAAGTATCAAAATCCTTAAAGGTTGAGAGTATCAAATATGGTACATTTAGCTTTGACCAGACTTCAGCACAAAGCTGGAATAGTAGTTTCTCCATGCCTGTGTTAAAACGGCCTGGGTAGAATGAAACACATTAAACTGACTTTGACTCTTGTCCTCTCCCATTACAAGATGGAGGCTGAGTGCTCACTAAACTACTGGTGACAAAATGAGTTGTGTGTTCAGAAACCCTCAAGGGACGAGTGGCAGCCAGAGGAGAGGGCTGTCTGTATTCCCTGCATAGATTACAAACCAATAACAGGCCTCATTTCCCTCCTTCTGTCCCTGAGGATCGGCCTCCAGAATCAGAGGGGAGTGTCTCAGCGATCGAGCCCCAGCAGGACGAGGCCTGTTGGGCTATAATGTGCCCCATGACACAGCAGCGTCTGTTTTCACAGGAACTGTATCTTCTACACAGGGTAGTTACAATGTGTAAGAGGGCACCTGAGATGAGCGAACTGTGCATGTCCATGTAGGTCATGTCTCCAGGTTACCCACTAACCCAGTTTGTTTCATCTGTTTACGTGAACTCTTTTGAGTTCAGAGTCAACGTGTTTTTCTGTGGGTATTAGCAGTATTTTTTTTTTCCCCACCGGTAAGTTATTCTTGAGAAAGATGGAAAGATTGCATTTTAGCAGTCAGATACAGCAAGGCTTCAGCTTTTAGAAATAAATAAACAGGTTGGTCTTATTGACTGTAACACCAACCTACAATTGTATTGTATTGTATTGTCTGAATTTTTTTTTTTACTTTGCACACTTGGTATTCGTGCATTTATCTTCTAAAATTGTATCGTTGTGTAAAATTAAGGCATGCAAACCACAAAAGTTATTTGATTGAATTGGCTGCTAAAAGTCTTCTTTCCATAATCATAATGAAACGGACAAAAAATGACATTCAACTGAGGATCATGTAATAACAAAATTTATATTACAAACAAGTAACAAATAATGACTCATTTCACATAATAAACAAATAACATTTGCATTTCTTAATCTTTGCCATGAGAAACCTGAGGTTCATACAAAATGTTGCAGACTGAGTGTGGTACAAATGAATGCTGTAATGAGTAGGAAGCATTAGAAAAAGTAGAGTGTAAGAGTATAAAAATATATGTACAGGTGAGGGACTAAATTCCTTAATGCAGAATCAGAAAAGTGACTTGTAGCTCATGACCCTTCTTTCACGTTGTTGTAGAAATCACTTTTGCTGAGAAATCAAATGTATCGCCAGAGAAAAAAACAAATCTGTCGATCAAAAAAAATATACATATATATAAGTATATCCTCCTTTCTTTGAACCTGTTTTTGCATTTCTATAACTGAAATTTAGATGTAAACGAAAGGAAAATATTGTCACTCAAGCTGCGGAGTAGAAATCAAACTTCTCAAGCACAGGATCATAATATTAATGGGACAAAATCATAGGTTGATATCTTATTCTGCTGGGAACTACAGAATCCTGCTCAGTCGAACTCCATTCATGCTTCATTTTGAGAGTCACAGGTTGAAGGTCAGGGGTCATGCTGCTGTTACTAGGAAGGGGTATCCTCTCCATGTATGGCCTTATACTTAGACATCTCTTCTGGGAAGACTTTGCTGAGCTCAGAGACAAGAAGGCTCTTGAATTTCTGTGATGAAAAATTCAATAGTAAAGTTTAAATACTTATTCATATAATTTGTTTTATACAAGTAAGAATACAAGTAAGTTCATACCATATTTGAGTACATTGTTTTTCAGTAATTTGTATTGCCAAAATTTAAATCCTGAGAAAGCGAAAACCTCTGCCAACCCCACTGTCACTAAAAACTAAAAAACAACTTCCAGACTATGTCAGCACAAACTCCTGAATCAAACATGTGTCACTGGACCCCTAAAAGAAGCACTGGCCATACTTGTTAGTGTGCACAACACTTTCATTCCATTATAAAATCATCACAAGGAGATCATCAGTGGTTGTATGACTTCACCTAGTGCACAGCACTCGCTATAACAGTGATGCTTGTGTCTATTCTCATCCATCCAGGTCACTATAATCTTCAAAGACTGATTCAGAAGTAACTGGACTCTATTTAAGGTCTAACGATGTTTCACCTCGGACCCAGGAATCTTCTTCAGTTCTGACTGATGGGTGAGATGTTTCAGACGTTTTATTATTATTTCTGAAGTCTTAACTGGGTGTTGTCACACATATATAGTTGACCCCCATCCCCAGAACAAATATTTGTCTGCTGAGGGATCACGTTCATATTATCAGTTGTACGTGATTGAAATTGTGAATAGCGAAAGTGTACACTGTCTGGGGACAGAGGCCAAAACTCTTACTTAACAGTTTTTTCCTACATGGGTATGTCATCTTATTTGAATAAGCCAACCCTTATTATAACAACTTATTGATCCAAGACCCACATTCACACAAAATGTTATCAAATTAGCTGTTAACTCACAATATCTTGCACAAACACAAATGTGACTCTCTGTACAATTAAGATAGTTATTAAAAATAATCTTTTTATCCTTTAAACTTTGGAAGTATGTAAAATTATTAATAATTGGGTCAGTTATTTTACCGTCATAGTGTCGATCTTTCCTTTAACCTGCTCGTTCCTTGCCAAGGCTCTCTCCAAGCATTCCTTGGTGTACAGCTGAGGGTTTCGACCTTGATCGATATATCTGCAATCAAAAGAAAAGATATCTGTGGAGGGAACTGGGATGAAGCAATGGAGCACAAATGAAGACTTATACATTCTTAAATCACCTAACTATGGATCTGTGGCACTGTTTTTATTGGAAAACAACAGAGTGTGAGATGAACACGGTGGTTTGGTACAGCATTATATAGAGACAAAAATGATGAGGTAACATGTGACATTAACTAAAAACTTCATGTAGTCTCCCAACACAATAAATTTGAATGTGCATTTAGTCACACAGCCTTTACAGAAAGCAGCATGGGTGTAAGGTAAATAACATTATCTCGGTTATGCTACTTACTCAAAGACCTCCAGCGGTACGTTGATCTCATGAAGCTGCTGACGACACTTCTCGATGTCTTGTAATCCAGAGATCATGTAATTTCTGACAAGAAAATAAAAAAAAACGCATGTTGTTGTGTTCATATAAAAATTCTTAACGTTAATGTTCTCTCGATATAACGTGACTCACAGTTTTTGGTTGAGCCCTGCTTGACTGCTAGGTTGGAAGTCGCTGACGATGATTCCTAGTTGTCGAATATTCTCGATAAATTTCTCCAGATACTCCTCCAGATTATCAAATTTTTCGGCCATCTTTATTTCCTGCCACTAAATAGCTAGAATGACAGAAATAACTCAATACGGAATATTTCCTTTGTCAAATAAACGCTGTTTATATCGCACACAGACTCTACGACAGTAGCAGTTCCGAGGTGCTTTGCGGCAATGAAACAGCCAATCACATCGCTAGGCTTCTGCTACCTTGGTAACAGCCAATGGCAGGTTGTCGTTAACCGATGCTATTCAGTGTCGTGACGTTAGTGAGACCAGAGCACGATTGGGATGGCACTGCAGCGTCAGTCATTTAGTTTAGTTATTTACTGCATGTGTCATTAAATTTACCCCTAAAATATGAAGTACATTGCGAGCCCTAAATATTTATAAATTGATTTCATGACTGATCTATGACCAGATTACATTCGGTGATGAACGATGTAATTAAGTCTGCGATTTAAAACTTGCAACATATTTATGGGACGAAAAGTCTATCAATTGACACTGTTAAAAAAATTATTCCAAACAAAGGCTGATGCTGGGGACTTCTAAGAGGATATGGTGACTTTCAGTGAGTGATAGCTAATTCACTTGTGCTGAATTCATTTTGAACGAAAAAAGAAACTGACACAAAATGTTCATTAAAATGTAACGATTTCTAAAATATTTTCTCACCGCTTAACAAGTCAACTTACAGGTGAGCACGTCAACACCAACTTCCATAAAGTTATTCTGAATAACTCAGGACATAAATCACAAGCCTTCGAAATAAAACCAAGACTATGTTAACATAATTTGAATTGAACATGAGAATGGTGATGTAGCCTATATTAACTGTACATTGAGTTTTAAATTATTATTTTACGCGTTTGGTACTGTATAAGATCTGGTCTGTAAATGCTGTTTTCCCTGATTGAAATATATTTCATTGTGTCGTTTGTTCATTTTAAATTGTTACTAGTATTTAAATGTTGCCACAGTATTGAATGCAATGAATGTGGAGTTTCATTATATGAGTTTATTACCGATTTGAACGGAAATATGTCATACCTCCATTAACGTACTGTTTTGTTCTAATCTTGCTTTTCTCCAAATGAAAACTAGCGCACATGCTTTTATTTTGAAACCGCCGCTCCGTGTCGCTGCTGACAGCAGACAGAGTACCGGAGGCTCCGCCGTCCTCTCTCCTATTAATGCTGGAGCTCCGGCAGCTGAACGAGCATTTGAAAATCGCTTCTCGTTTTTGGCACCTCATCCCCCAAACGACCACAGGTCTCTTGGATGGTGGAACCATTTCAGTCTTTTACTCACTGCCGGATCGGTGTCCGGTTTACATAACGGGACATTTCTACGGACATAAGACACATTTCACCCATCCACGGTAGGAGCGGGTTGGTGTCGGAGTCATGTTCTAATATTGAGTGTGTAGGCGGAAGAACGCATACAGAGAAATATATGATTTTCCCATGATGAGGATTTATAGTGCTGTTTGGGATTTCTCCTGGGCGCATAGGGTTCTTGTAGTGACTTCATGCTTTGTGGTATTCAGATTATTTCCATTTTGGGTTTTAATGGCTTCTATATAATCAGGCTTCTTGTGATCTTCTAATATTTATATTAGTGAATCTTATTTGCCTACAGATTAGTTTTCCTATGTGTCTGCGGTAGGAGTCGTGACTCTTGGGATCATTAGTCATTATAATCTCGTTATAACAACCTTGCAATTTTATAACGTGGTTTGAAGGTATCTTTTGATATTTCTTCTTCTACCTCTATTCCCATCGTATTTTCTTTGTGATTATATTATATTCAGCCCTCTGTTAAAATATGATCACCTCACTGCCTCTGCGTAATGAATCATCCTATCGTTGAACGACCGCAGTCTCGAACATGATATAGGAGAAAAATCACTGAATTCCAATGACCTGTTCTGACGTAAATATTATCATGTTACTGCTAATCTCTCATTTTGTTGTGTTTCTGCTTTGTCTCCAGTCAAACCTTGTCGAGATGCTGCACTGAGGAGAAAACAGCAGAGGCTCCCCCGGTTGTGTCGATCCAGAGGCTGCAGCAAACGGAGGGGGGATTGCGGTACAACAAGGTTAACAATCAGCGTCATTAAAGAGCTTTTCTGTGAGCGGAAATCGGCTTGAAACGGTGAATCTTACCCCTGTGTGGGGGGATCGGTGGAGAAACATATTTCAATTATAAAATTATGGCCACTCTACTGCGGAAGATCGGTTTGATCCGCCTGCACGACCGAGACACGGAGGACCCAAAGCACCACCAAGGCTCGTTAAAGGGGACCAAAGGGAACCAGAAGAACAACGCCAACAAACACTGTCAGACCGCCAACGACACCAACATCCTGAGCACCCCGGAGATCAAGGCGAGGAAGCTGGACCAGCTCGGCAAGGACAAGCCGTCCGGCAAGGATAAGCAGGGTAAGGATGTAAAGGAAAGGCAGCAGACCGGAGGAGGTGGGAGTAAAGCCAGCAGCACCTCCTCCTCGCTCCCATCACTGGCACCTCACCGGCAGCACTGCACCCAGGTCCGGACGAGGAGACTTATGAAGGAGCTACAGGAGATCAGGAGGTTAGGGGACAACTTCATCACGGTGGAGCTAGTGGAGGACAACTTGTATGACTGGAACGTCAAGCTGCACCAGGTGGACAAGGACTCGGCGCTGTGGCAGGACATGAAGGAGACCAGCACCGAGTTCATACTGCTTAACGTCACCTTTCCAGATAATTTCCCCTTCTCCCCACCGTTCATGCGGGTCCTGACGCCCCGGTTGGAGAACGGCTACGTGCTGGACGGCGGGGCCATATGCATGGAGCTGCTGACGCCCCGCGGATGGTCCAGCGCCTACACGGTGGAGGCGGTCATGAGGCAGTTTGCGGCCAGCCTCGTAAAAGGACAGGTGAGAGGAGGAAGGGCCGGTAGGTGAATGTCGTTGCATGAAACGTCATCAACCATACCGCGTCATGTTTAAATCAGATCTACCTTCAGCCAATGGGGCGCACTGGATTCCAGCGAGTCCACTTAGATATTCATGCGTAATTGACGCGCGCACACACACGTTTACGCGCATATCCTTCATGTCCAGGAGGGTGTGTCTTTTGCAGAGTTGTTTAAATCTATTTCAAGTGAAAATCAGTTTAACAGTGGTGATTTTTTTTTTTAGTTGTCAGAATCACTCAGCCCAATCGTTGCTTTCACCATGTTTGATTTACACTCCTGTGAGCTACAGGTGAATTTTGTATGCCTCCTGGCTGCTCTTTCACACGTCCTCCCTGCCACGAGTGAACCCCATGATTTTGAATATTATGAATCTTTATGTGACTTTATGGCGGCCATTTCATACAGCGTGACCCTCAGTATCTCCTTGAAGCCAGCTCTTCAATGCAGTCAAAGTCTGCTCTCATTTTTATTCCCTTCATAAATCAGCATCCTTTGACAACAAAGACACTCTGCCATGCAATGAGAAATTCGCCACACACAGTCTCACAATTTCTGTGTTCCAATTATGTCATTCTAAAGGAGGAAGAAATTATTCGACACATGATAATGGATGGAAAGACAAATGAATAAAAAGAGGCAGCAGGTTGCCTACCTACCAGCAGCACTCAGTCATGGACTAGATTATGTAATACTGTCAGATCTGTTTTTCACATCCTCAGTGCACAGCAATAGCACTGCAATTCTAATGGCAGAGACTGAATCACAAAATACACCCCAGGCCATAACTGCTTCAACCAGATAATAATTACTGTTTTCTGATGAGTTGTCAAATGGCCTCTTTTGTGCGATATGCTTCATCGTAAGATTCTCCGTCTTCTCCCCCACCGATTCTGTCGTTTGACGTCAGCTCTATGACAGCCCTGTCAGTGGAATCTCCTGCCCAGACACCGACCCTTAGTGCCTTTTGGCTTTGGTGATATAACAGCATTTTTTCCAGAATCATGTCATTATCACACATTTATTGAGAGAGGACATGCAAAAATTTTAAGCCACTGCAGAAAGAAAGGAATAGCTTTATATTTGTTTGTGTGTGTGTGCATGTGTGTGTGTCTGTGTGTGTGCGTGTGCGTGCATCTTAAATTTGCTGCTTGAGGAGATGAGCTAGCAGCTCTGCAGTGCTCCTAATTATGTTGCAGTGTCTCCCTTCTGCAGTTTGCTGATGGAAACAATATTGATTCATTATTCCTGTGTGTGTGTGTGTGTGTGTGTGTGTGTGTGTGTGTGTGTGTGTGTGTGTGTGTGGTGTGTGTGTGTGTGTGTGTGTGTGCATCTCTTTATCTCTGTGCCTCTTTTGTGAATGTTTGCCTTTGCAGACTTGCATGTGTTTCACATTCTAATTTTCAGGGAGATTGGCTCTTCTCTCATTCGTCACGACAAACAGAGCTACACAAAACTGGTTACAAACCTAAATGCTCTGAATAAATGAATTCATCCTTGCACAGTGGTTCACTTTGACAATAAAGGTCTGTGCTGTTTAGAAGCTTCTACTCTCCTTTGGCACGACAGGACACAGGCAGTGACAAAATGGTGACAGCAACAGACCTGTGTGTTTTCTCCTGCAGATGTAGATGTAGATAGTGACGCGGAAACACACAAGAATACAAGGTGACAGAAGATTACTTGTTATGAGGAAATAGTTAATCCATCTGACATGCAGACACTACAATCACACTGTAATCTAGTTTGGATGACAGTGAGTTAAGCCATTTAGCAATAAGCAGGTAGTGGCTAAACCATTGACTGGTGTAGTAAATTCGGACAAGTTTACAATCAGTTCCTTTGTAACTGGAACAATTTTAGTAAATTATCTATAAAGTAGCATTTAGAAAGTGCACTAGTGTGATTTAGCTTTATCGTCATTAGAATATTAGCTGCAATGCATTGCCTACCACATGCTTTACTTTACATCTCTAATAAGATTTATGTGTACAATTAATGTTAATACTGCAAACGACGAGTAGCTGAAACCTTGTTTTGGTTTAAATTTAACTTTTCTTTCTGTGTCAGTTTAAAGTTCTTATTTTTGAAATGATTTGCATGAAGCATAACAACCAGATGGTTATGATTAGGATGTTAAGTTGTGTTGCCACAAGAATGGATCAAAAATAGAGTCTGAATTAGTGGTTAACACTGATCTGTCACTTACCTGCAGTTTCAACAGTACAAATGATGGTATTTAAACCTCTGGAGCTTACAAACAAAAGAAGCTGATGGTTGACAGAAATATACAGTTAATATCCTGATTTACTCTCACCTGAATGGTTTAAGCCTCAGAGATCCTACATTTCTAACAAGGTAAGTGGACAGAATCTATAAGTAGACTCCCAGTGGTGCTTACGCTGCAGCCATGTCCCTTTGGAAACTGGGAAAATACACTCTGGCTGGGACTAAATTAAATGAACACATGGCAATATGAGCATGATTGGCTGTTCCTGATTGGTCAATAGTTAAGGGATCCATATTGATTTCCGAATGGATCGTGTGAACTCGTGTTCCTGTTGCCATCTCAAGCACAGCAGTTCTCACCAAACATCCAGTTTAAATTCAGACTTTTTCCTGAAGATGATTTCTTTTATTATTCCTCTGCAGTCACATAAAACTGTATACCGCTTAGCTGTTCTATGATAGACTCTGTTCCTCTTTAGGAATACATTTTTATCATGTTCTTTTTTGTACAGTGAACCCTAACTTTTTTTTTTTTTAAAAACAAGAAAAGAGCAGCACCCTTTAATGATCCCAAATTTCACAGCTCTCTCTTTGATGATCTGATGAGGATGACAACGACAGTGATCCTTGTATCTTTATCCCTTTTAAACACATGTCTGCATTATGCAACCTCCCACTGACATGCATTGGGGCCTTGCCTGCTCTGCTCATTGACTGATCTCCATTCACACGATTACCCAGCAGCCACTTTACATGAGTGTGTACCTCTCAATGAGCAGGCGCTTAGCTGAAATAGATAAACACTGACATGGCTCTGTATATGCCCGGGGTGCTCATTCAACTGAGCACACACACACACTCCTTTGTTAGTCCATTCCTTCTCTCCCAAGCAGATATTTTTACTTCTTCTTTCTAGCCATGATTGGATGCTTCAAACTGAGTCATTCTTGTACATGACTGCAAAGACAATGGCACCAATTCATGCTCAATTCATTCATTTCCCCTTCCTGCTGAAGTGATAGACTTTTGCACACACATTCACAAATGTACTGTCATTCAAACTCATCTGTTCGACTTATCTGTTTTCCTCTTATTGATGTACACACTGAAACAATGAGAAATTTCCAGCACTTGCGGAAAAAAACAAGCTATGTAGATGGTTTAATGACAAGATGATCGGGTCAGGGTGACTTCCACCCTCCCATCCATCACCATCCATCACATCTCTTTAAATAATGCCGAATTGCCTTAATGATACCCAGCCAAGGCAGAGACTGCCATTTTGAGGTGGTGACAGCAACCATGTGGTGTAATGTGAAGATATGCACATTATAAAGCTCCCATTTTAAAGGCTGTAAATCAGTTGTAGGGAAAAAAAGCTAAGGCTGTGTTTTCACGCAGGTCAGTAACAAAAAAGCAAGTCCCTAAGTAGTGCTGCTTGTAATAACTCTCTGAAGACTCACTCTGATTATGCAAATTCGAATCCTCTGACAATGAGGGTAGATCTTTCTGGTTTCCAGTATCATCAGCTTCCAGAATGACATCTTTGTCTTCATACCGGTCCTGTAATTACATATATCCTGACCTGTCTCAATTCTGTTTTGGATGGCAAACAAAATATGAGTACAATAGATTTCTCATGGCAAACATTTAAAAGAGGGATTGAGTTTAATAATGGTTGAAACTGAAAGCAGCGACAAAAAGAGACACTGTGTGCATAAGGGATAGAGACACCGACTAAACCCTGAAAGTGAAACGCAGCCGGCGTCCCTACAGGAATGGAAACTGTAACCCTAATCTCCAGATCATTCAGTATTATCACCTCATCTCCCTTTAATACCCTGCATCACGTTTGACCAAAAATAGCCGATCATGTTCACAATAGGACATACTGTTCATCCATCAGGTGTCACGGGAGGGGAGAATTCATCTGCGTCATAGCATGGAGAAACGTGGAGTTCTATGGTGTTTTCCTAAAATATAATATGGTTTGTTTATTTTAGCATTATCACACAAGAGGTTAGTTGTTTGACCAGAAATGTGGATAAAAAATCTCTTACATTATTCCAATAAAAGTCAGCGTATTTCAAAGGGAACTGTCAATTTTTTGATTTGTTGAACTTGAGTAATTTAAAATAAGTAAAAGCATAATCGGCACTAATGAAAATTTGCCATTTTTCATGAATACACAAATTTTCTATTTGAATTTTGTTAAGCAAAATTCATGCTTCCTTACTAATATTATCCAGACATGCTTAGATTGTGACAGTTTTCAGATTGCTTTAAAGGTACTGGGGGATTGTTTTACTGTTGGATGAAGCCAGGCTGGTTTATCCCCTTTTTTTGTCTTTGTCCTAAGCTACGTTAACTGCTAAGCTAACCACTGTAGATACATATTTAGCACATAAGCACATGAAAAAGTATTGCATCAATATCCAAGTGTAACTTTCCGCAAAACAAATCATTCACACAGATGTATAACAACATATTCACGCCTGCTGTCTTGTGATTAAGACGTGGTGCTACAGAACAATGGCCGCCCCTCCGTGAAACCAGATAGAACCATACAGCCAAGCTGCAGCCCTGAGGTGTAAACCAAGCTTTAAAGGTATGCTGATATTTGTTTGTACTGCAGTGCAGCATGCAGATGAGCTCAGCTCCTGAAACAATTCCATCGGGTTGGTTTCATTCGAATGAAGTGGCTTCAGTGCCACTTCCTCTCTGCCAAGAGCCATATTGGCCAGAGGGAAGTGGTGCAATGTTACTGAGTGTGTGCAAACAAATACAGTAAAGCACCTGATATATTACACAGCAGCAGAATAGTGTTGGGGGCACTACAACTGAAACTTCAGTATATCTGCGGTATGACCAGAGGACATGGCCTGTGGTGTTAAGCACTTTTGTATAGAGGATGATGCACTTCAAAGTGTAAAGAAATAAATATCACCCAACCTGTCATGGCTGCATTATCATGGGAATCTGTCTTTTTCTATCCAGCTTTAAACGCCCTGTTTTTCAGGGAAGGCTTAATTTTAACCAAATGATCAGTTTTATCAGGTGACACCAACACTTTTCCCCCTTTTCTCCCATCCACATTTATTATTAGCTCCAGTGTGTGAAGTAGGGAGGGTTTCAGAAAGCTGGGTAGAGAGTGAGTGAGATGCTTTTCACACGATAGGGCTACATGCTTATATATTTATTTTCTGTCATATTTACAACCATCCTTTTGCGCTCTAGTCACCTCTAGTCTTCACTTATTTCCCCACTGTGCAAAAGAGCAGAGGATATATTTTCACTTCTGATTGAACCTGACATCTTAAAAGCCATTTCTGTGTCTTTAAACATTGATCTAATATTGGTCAACCTACATTCGGACCACTAGTCATGTCACAATGTCCCCCGTGGCTGTGCATTCTGCATCAAATGTGGACTTGTAGGATGTGTCTGTCTTTCTGAAAAATCATGAAACTGTACTTCTGTGATGGTTGTGAGTGAGAGAATCCTTTATTAATCTGACAATATCCAGAGAAATACTACTTTTTCAAATGTTTCTACAATTATTTCCTTTTCGTATGAGAAAAAAGAACAATGTCAACAGGAAAAGGTATGAAATGAAAATAACATATTGGTATTCATCAGCTTTTTTTCATCAATAATGGCAGCAATGGCATAAATGTAGTCATACAAAGTTATAATCTTTAATTTTTGGACTGAATGAGACATTTGGTCACATCATGATTGTGATCATGTCATTGATTTGGACATTTTTCATCATTATGTCCACTCATTAGTCCAAACAATGGGTGGCATTCATTCAGTTTCTTGAAGACGAGATAATCAGTAATCATCTTGTCTTCAGTCACATGTCCAGATTTGGGTCACGGGTTATGTTGGAGCCTATCCCAGCTGACTACGGGTGGAGGCAGGGTATACCCTGGATAAGTTGCCAGTTTATCACAGTGAATGGGTGTTATAAATGTAATTAACAATAACATGATTTAGAGTTTTGTTTTAATTTTTTTTACTTAAGCCAGAGATTTAAGAAAATACTGTAGTCATGGGTCCCACTTGGTATGTGTTTCGTGATCGATGGCCAGCTACTTGAATGCAACCATACAGTACAGTATTTGAATATTTTAACCAGACAAAACAGAATCGGACATAAATTAGCCTTGGAAATTGTTGAATTCAAACAGAAACACATACTGAAATATCCAGTTTGTAAGCTATGTTTTTAAGTAATTCCCTCATCATGAGAATTCTAAAATCCCTCAAGAAGTTATTGAAGACATGAACTAGTTGTCTTTTATGTGCTACAGTGTCCCCAATGGGATTAAGAGGGATGATAGAACATGTATGGCTCAGATGTGAATGGTGATTGTGCACAACATCCGAATCTTGAAGAGGGAATGGGTTATAGTGTTTTTTGTCCCATCAGCAATCGGTTTGATGGCTTCTGTATTTTGTAACTTTCCACTCAACCCTAAAATCTCAAATCTCTTCTTTCCTCTCCCTCTGTATCTCTTTTCCTCACAGGGGCGTATATGTAGGAAATCAGGGAAGTCCAAGAAAGCTTTCAGCCGAAAGGAAGCAGAGGCCACCTTTAAGTCCCTGGTGAAGACCCACGAGAAGTATGGCTGGGTGTCCCCGCCCGTCTCCGATGGTTGAGCGCCCGGCCACCAACCCTCCGATCCCCACGCTAGCCGGAGGAAGGCCAGCTAGTGCCGACACACAAAACAACACACCACGCTAACTCAACTATCTTTCAATGTCACCTTTTGCTGTTTCACAAGAGTTTTTTTTGCTGTTAAAAGTGTCTGTGTGATCATTTTCTGAATTTTTCAATTTGTCCACATCTGAGACTTTCCGAGAGCAGACACATCGCCGTCACCATCACTCATCCAACAAGAGGCGACTTTCCTTCATCTCTCTTTGACCCACTGAGGTCCTTCACTCCCTTCAGAAAGACCTGAGAAAGAGATGTGTGTCTATGTGTGAATATTCTGTGTGAATGTGTTTGTCAGTCCATCAGATATCACCAAGGAGTGTGTGCACATGCATCGGACCGTGGGTTACCGTTGGTGGAGTTCTTTTTTTTTTTTTCTTAATGCACAACCATGCACATGCAGTCCAATACATGGAACCGTGTGGACACCCGTGTGAAAGACTACTGAATGAAGTCTCATGAGACTCGACCCCTCACCTCTCCCTTGGCACCCCACCCCCCACCCCCACCCCACCGTTCTACAACCTTATCTACAGCACTGAATTTGCGTCACATCCCTCCATCTCTGTAGATGTCGGGTCATTTACATATAAATGAAGCTGTTAATGTTTAATACACGAGCAGTGTAGCGGTGTTTTTACTGATTCACTCCTTCATTTCCCTTTTCTTTTTCAACTGTGCCGTTGCTCACAGTCCAATGCAACATGAAGATTGTAATTTACATGAAGCTGTGCAGTCTCTCTCTTTTTCTTCCTCTCTCTCTCTATCTCTCTCTCTCTCTCTCTCTCGTGCTATTTGTCTCTCTTTCTTAGCTAGCTAGTTCACTTTGTCCGTCTGTCGTGGCTAAATTTAGAGCTCACTGTTGCATAGATGGATATTGATTTCTAATGGAGAGATAAAAGTTACATGTTGCTCAGTGCAGACTATTTACGATAAATAGAATGACAGTCTATCACTCTTTCTCTCTGTGTGTGTGTGTGTGTGTGTGCGTGCGTGCGTGCGTGTGTGTGTGTGTGTGTGTGTGTGCATAGAGAGGAAGTGTCCTGTAATTCCCATGATGTAGATACCAGATGGTACAGCTGAAGGCCAAGCCTCAGTATGTGTGAGTGTGTGTGCATGAGTCTGTGTGTTTGTGTGTGAAGGGTGACAACCCTTTAAACAAAGATGACTCTGATTTACTGTATAGGACACGAAAGCCTAAGGTAGTGCTGCTTTCGCTCCACTTTCTACTGTATGTCAGCTGCTGATGGTCACTACTGTAAATGGGTGCGTGGTTGCGACTCCATGTCTACATGTACATAACCTCATCTGTCTGAAATCAGTAGAATAATGCTCCGGATGTTAAGCTGTGCGCACACACAAACACACATAATCCACATCTACACCTGCGGCCTTGACATCGGTGAGACACCCAAGGATAAAGGATAAAGACAGACGGGGGCGCGAGTGTCGTCATAGATGTAGTGGTGCTTTAAAGGAGTCTACACTTCAGAGCCCTCCTGACTGATGTCTGCTGAAAGGGAAGGAGAGGATGAGGAGAAGAGGAACAGAGGGAGAGGAGGGACTTGTGGGAGCTCTGATCACTATGCTTCTGGAAATGTCAGGTGGCTTACATAATGGCTGAAGATAGATATTGTTTGCTCTACCAGCTGTGATTGCTTAAGAGGTATGAAGTGCCTGAGTTCCAACCTTTAAAAGGACTTCTTAGAAATCTGATACCAAGTCTGCAACTGCAGCTATGCCAGTCTCAATCAATCGGGTGCCTACGAGCTAGAGACTACCTGTCTGACTAGTCCAGCAGGATTCTTGCGTGTTTGTTTTGCTATCTGCCAGTTAAATGTCATAGGGATAGCTGCTAATTGGTCTGACATTTCAGCAGAGCGTCATTAGAGAAGAGCAGCTGGGAGCAGAAGGAGGGAGGATGTCCAACCTTACGCACCGCACTGACATTTTGTCACTTTTCGCTCTCGCCTTGTTTTTTCACGGGGATGCAGGAACCAAAAGGGAGAAAGCAGGTTGGGTGAGTGGACTGGGGTTATGCAAGAGCAGCTCAATGCCGTTCGTTTCTGGGATGTTTGAAATAGAGTCAGGCTGCCAGTTTGCCACATGTGAATCAGGCTGTGCCACATTCCAACGCCCCGTCACACGTCCTGGTCGATAACAAATGTCTGTCTGTGCGCATGTGTGACCAAATATGTGTCTTACATAGACAAAAGATTTAAAAAAAGATGCAGCACACCATCTGGTATGTGATCATGTGTGAGAGCTTGTTAGTCCTCTTTTAATTTGGCGATTCAGCGCAGGGTCGATTGTATACTGATCTCTTGGCTTGTCAACAAAAAAAAGACTGTAAACTGAATTATTACTAAGGCAAAATATCTCAAAGGGTGAGTGTTAGTTGGTTTCAAGAGAATCATTTTGTGATATAGTTTAGATTGGTAGTTCACAGACACAAACTGGGAAAAATGGTTATGTTGTATTATATCTGCATGTGATATGTGATTGGTAGCTAGCTATTCTATATCTTTTTTTCAAGAAAAGCAAGAAAAAAAACCCTGGGGAAAAAAACAAATGCAAATGCTTCTCTTTTATTGTTCTTTAATTTCTTATTTGGGTTCTGTATTGTATGTATAATTCTTATTTCTTTCAGAGCGTCCTAAAAATGTTACATTGTGTTAAATGAATGTTTGTATTTTAATTTATTTGTGGTTTGCCAAAATGAAGATTTGAAGCATGTTGCAGGTGTCGTCACAAGAAAATGAGGAGATGGTAAAAAAAAAACAAAAAAAAACAACGTACCAAGAATGATGGCCTACGTATTTGTGTGATGGGGAAGGTGTGTTTATTTGGGGAGATTTCAGGGAGATCAGAAGGGCAGAAGAATTTAAAGCCTCAAGACTACAGAAGGAGTTGGGAGTGTGTGTATGATATGCTCCCGTAGATACTTCCTAGTCCCTTCAATGATGTCACTACTGCCCCTACCCCATTGGTCCTGCTCAAGATTTGGTTTTAAGAATAATGCAGTCAATACAAAGATCTGTTCCCGTAGTCTCGGATCTCCGATCAGAATGACCTCCCTATGCGTCGAAATCTCATCTCTAAAGGGAATGCGCACATCTGACCTGTGATCAGCTACTGTGGGCGACTTCTTCCCTCTTGACTTGAGTGTTTGGTCGAGACCAAGTTCTTAAAACTTCAAAAGGTGAAAGGTCACTGCAAGACCAAACAGGAATGTGCAATAAAAGTTACAGCTTATTCAAACTGTGCTGATTGATGTTTTCTTTCACATTAGCATTGCGAGCTAATGTCTCACCTGGAGGCTTTGTTTGTTGCTGCACTAACATTTTAATGACCCACTTCAGGCTGCTGTGTCCTCAGCATGGCCCCATCACTGCTCTACTTTCATTTACTGCAGCCACACTTTTTCTACCATATTCAGCAAGAACAGCGATACTGTATGTGCTTTACTCCCAGAGATTTTATCAGATGCGCTCCAGCTGAATGGAATCACACCTTTCTTCCTGTACGTGGAGTGGTCGTCCTAAACTGACACAAGTGACTCTAAGTCAAAGAAAGCATGCGTAGGGGTCATGCTGAGAAATTAAGACTGGACTCCATCTTAATCTGACAGTTAAGTAGTTTTTTTAAAAGTTGAATTAAATGAACACATATATGATAGGACAACCCCGTTTCTCATTTCACCAAGGTCAGTGCTTGGATTTGGAATCATCCAGTCTTATCATAGTGTATTTGTGAGCATAAAAACATGATCTCCTGTAATCTGTTGGGTGTAATAACATCTAATACTCAGACACTGTTTATGACCTATCAAATTAATGTTCCTGATAGGTCCATTTATATTTTTAATTATGATAATCATTTTGACATTCTGTCTAAACCACAGACTTATTTACAGCATCAGTGTTATCTTAGATTTCTAAGGAATAATATTAGCGTCACAATGTTGATATAATTTTCTTGGAATAACAATCAAAAATGTTTTTAAAGCAGCACGAGCAAGACATAATGTACAGTATCTCCTGAATATTAGGCCAGCAGAAGTCAGCAGCAGTACATCATGCAAGAATGAATGTCAAGCCATATTAGTTTCGATGACGTGTATGAATTCTTTACATGACAAGCCCCACACAGACACTGTCTACCAAGATAACGTCATGTGACCTTACTGATGCATGTTGATGTCATAGAAATCCTGCATGGCTCCACCCACCTCCAGTCGGAGCAGAGGACTAATGCAGACCTGTACTCTGGAGAAACCAGTGACAGAATTACAGAGCAGGTTGATTGGGATTGGGATCATCTGGATTATCATTTCCCACCAGGCATAACATACATTTTGCCAAGTAAACTACTGTACATATTCTCAACACATGTGTGGATGGGGTGTTTAAGTGATCTGAATTAGCTGTTCCATTCTCTGGCTCTAGACGACTGAGACAGTTGTTATAATGCAGCCACCCTCAAGACGGTGATGAGAAAAAAAAAAGTCTGTTATAAGAAGAAAGTCCACTTCATTGTCCCACGTGGGGAAATTATCTTTACACTCTCTATACTACACTCTTTTGCATGTGGTTACATTTTATTTTTGGTTAGTCATGCATACACACATAGAAGAAGAAAGACCTTCAGATTCCAGAACAAGAGCTGACACACTGGCACTGCGTCATTTCAGGGATGGCATTTATTCACACTTAACATAATATGTCCTCTCACAGATGATGTAATGACTCATCATAGTGTGAACAAATCATTAACAATCCATGAGTAATTACTTAATGGTGAGTGCAATCCATCCAGGGCTTCCAGATCCGGACCCCGGTATTGTGCGAGTCTGCGTACTGATGTAGTCGCTGTTATTTGTTATACATGTGCTTTTCCTGCTATGACAGAATCTTTTAGACCCTTGTCTAAACATGGCCTTTAAAGCACAGGTGCATACGTTTTTGGAAGGAATATGTCAATTTCACTCCAGGGAAGGATTAGTTTCATGTTCACATCTTGTGTCTGATCAGCAAATACAGCCCACTTCAGCCAGCATCCAGTTAACACAACACCACAGGTGTTAGACAACACTCACATCTGCTGAACTATGCAAATGTGCTGATATTAAATGAGCGTACATCCTGATGCACACACACACACACACACACACACACACACACACACACACACACACACACACACACACACACACACACACACACACACACACACACACACACACACACACACACACATACTGCTGTCATCATTGCTGACAGATCCCAATTAATTGATCCCTGAGCACTCTTGTTTTTGTCTCGTTGATATTTCCCTTACGCTCATTAGTGTGGGAGAGAGATGAAGCAGTGTGTGCATCAGAGTGAGTGAGCAAGATATTGATGACACCATTCCGAATACTCCGAGGGCAGCAGGGCAAGAAGTGAAGCCTCATTTTGCTGATTGACTAACACAGCAAGCACACAAAAAGTCACCTCTTTGTGTAAGTCCTGTTCGTGTGTGTGTGTGTGTGTGTGTGTGTGTGTGTGTGTGTGTTTACTCTCGAGTCGCAGCGACAGACAAAAACATTCATTATTCAATTGTGAGACGACAAAACTCAGTCCCCTGAAGGTTACCTCGACACACACAACATCCAAAACAGACAGAATAAAAAAAGAGGCAGTGGGAGGTGAAGGAGAAAGCGCTGAGGAGGGTGACCAAAATTGTTCATATATATGTTCTATTTATTCAAGTTATGGCTTTATTCCAAAAGACAACAATAACACCACATCCCGAAGGACACCGTTTATATTATTTGGAAAAGAAAAACACAGTGATGAGATTATGTCGTGAGAGTCTGCCTTAGTTTTCTGTTTCTATATATGGTACATTTATTTTGAAGGAAACATTCAATGTTGTTGGATTAAAAAGGCAACAAGTCTGTGTTGTAAATATTAATTCAACATAATATAAAAACAAAAAAATGTGGAAACCAGAGCTGTGAGCATCATTTTCTGCCACCCTTAATCGGATCTTTTGGCAGAAATTTAATATAAGATTCATGATTATGTTAGCTATTTTCAATTATCACATCAAACTAAGACATCTTGCATTTTTCTTACCTTAAGGGAAAAAAAATACCTTCCACACAATTTATTGTCTGAGTGCCAGAATTTAGTGTAGCAACAGCAAGAATATCATTTATTAGCAGAAACTGGGTGCCCAACAGTAGCTGGAGGAACATCAAATGTTAAGCTTATTAATGTTAGGCAACTTTTTTCTGAAACTATCAGGCCAAAGGTAAAAATACATTTTTCTTAAACTATTTTCAAAGGTGCGTAGTTCAGCAGTATTTATATGGTCAGTTGAAAAATATCCCTCGAATTTTCTGTGAGGCCAAACTGTTCACACATTAAATTCAAAGTGTGTCTAATTAACATTTCAAATGCTAGTATGTTGTACATCTCCAGTGTGTACAGTATTTTCTACTCACCTATATTAAATGTTGGTCTTCAAACAGTTGGCAGTAGTTGCTAAATCTTAGCCATAGGGGTAACAGACAAACAATCTCAGTCGACTATATGAATAAATGTGGTTGAGATTGAATGTGCTTCATTCAAAATCACTGAGAGACCACAATTTTTATTGAATTCATCAATTATCACTACAGTATTTTATGCACTAATCTTCTGCGAGGCAAGGTGAGACATTGAAAGAGGAGGATTTTGATAAAGGAGAGGGGTTGTAATGAGGCCATAGGGCACTATGAGCTTTTCCCTTCCATCTGAATTATATTAGCTTCATTAGACATGATTTATGAATCTCCCATTTCCTCTGCCCCATCCTTGCTGACACACACAATGTCATGGGCATTTCCAAGAATGACAACATATGAGATCAACCACATTGAGAGATGTCCAGAAGACACATGCTGCTTGCTTTGTGCACACAAGCATTCGCACCTTTAGACACGTTGAACAGTGTCACTCTGAAACACTTGCTGCTCAATTTGCGGATGCTCTTAATATCAAGAGGATCAGTAGCAGCCGGAAAGGGCTGTAAAGCGGGTCAGAGAAGACAAGGCAGAGGGGCCAGTAATCTCAGGGGACAAGCCGTCAAAAAGCCTGTGCTGAATTATAGATCCGCTCTGTCTCTCAACACGTATGTCGATTTATCACGTATGTAGCAGTTTTTCAAACGGCATGAAATCCTGGAGTTGTCTTTGAATCTTTTATGTTTGGATCACACATAATGTATTATGTTCAACACACCAACTCCCACAATGATGGCATGCTCTTTTAAAATCATAGGAACGGTTTCCTCTCCACAGCATGATGAGAAACAACAAGGAAATAGTGTGTGTATATGCGATGCCGTGGTTACGGCCGAGGGAAGGGAGATTTGTTGTGGACTGTGAGGGACACCAAAGAAGTGATTTCAGTAGCGCAGGGCTGCATGCATTATGTATTTTTGCTCAACACACTGGGGTCTCTTGTGGACATACGCTGTTAAATAATGAATTGTTTCACTCTGCTGATACACAAATGTATGGATAAGACAGAGTTTATGTGTGAGGGAAGACCACATATAGATAATACTGACCCTGTTCATCTGCCCTACTGGGGTATTAAAAATATATTGCACTGCAGTATGCCCTTTAGCACACACACACACACACACACACACACACACACACACACACACACACACACACACACACACACACACACACACGAACAGGACTTACACAAAGAGGTGACTAACTCTATTGTAATGTATTGATTATATGATTTTTATTTCTTTGATTGATGATGTCATTCACACTGAGCAATCAGGAAATGGAATACCCCCCCAAACTCTTCCAAATGAAATGCATTTGCATGAGTGACCTATTTCAGTGTATCATCTGACAGTCAGTTATGAACAAATATCAAAACTGTGATAATGTAAACTGCAAGCAATATAGAGGCGTACGTAAACATTACATATGCAAGATATGTTCAGATATGCCCTGGACATTAAGCTTATATTCCTCTGAGGCTGAACTGAGACCAAATTTTAAATGCAAACAATAATAATTATTATAATTCATAATAAATAAAAGTTCAATTTCACATCATTCCGGGTGTATATGTACAATTTCTCAAAGAAATAATCCTGTGTTTGGAAACTGTGCTTCAAAAATGAACCTGTTTGCATTCTGAACTCTTTTGTGCAGAATGAGTGTAAAATTTCTCCATGGAAGAAAAAAAAAGAAGCATAAAGCATTCTAACTAGACCAAGAGTATGAAGTAAGCACCAGATGCACCTTGGAATCTCTTAATGTTCATTCAAAATCCTAACTCTGCTTTCAGAGCTCATGATAAAGCCAAGTCTTAATGTGGCATAATTGTTATCGGTCTTGAATTAAAGCAGATTGTTTGATCTGACATGATGTCCCACCAGATTACATAACGAGCCTCGGGTGCCGGGGACAGCCAAGGTCAATGTCAGTGTTTTGTGTGATTATGGCACAACGTCAAAATAATATTACCAACATTGATTTGAACTGACATGAGGGACACATGAAGGCCTCAGACATTTTTGGTTTTTCAGTTCTAATGCTAGCTATCCTAAGATTAAGATACAGTCCTTTTAAGCTCTACACCCAAAATAAAAGAACAGCATATACTGTACTTATTCAAACACTTCTATTTTGTTTGTGCCTCTCAAAAAACAGTTGTTCAAGATCACTGGTGAATCAGAATCTTACCAATGAGATTTTTTGTTGAATAAATATGTTTGAAATTGACAATCAGAAGGCAGCAAGGTGGTGCAGTTGGTAGCACTGTTGCCTCACAGCAAGAAGGTCCTTGGTTAAATCCCACCCGGTGCCTTTCTGTATGGTTTGTATGTTCTCTGTGCGTCTGTCTGGGCTCTCTCCAGGTTTTATGGCTCTCTCCCTCCACCAAAAACATGCAACTTAGGTGACTTGGTCAATAAATCAATTGCAGGTATAATTGTGGGTGTTTGTCTTTCTATGTGTCCCTACAATAAACCGGCGACTTATCCAGGGTGTACCCAGCCTTTGTCCGTAGTCAGCTGGGTTAGGCTCCAGCCTAAACCCAAGACCAGGATCCGGAAAAGCGGCTAAAGACAAAACAATTAGCGATTGTCTCGCCCTCAAGAGAATGAATGAAAAACATGACTTCCCCTTTGAGGAAGACAATCTGTCATTGTCTTGTGAATAATGATGGCATAAAATCCTGCAGCTTTAATTTTACGCTAGCTTGGGCATCAGTTAATCACAACCTTCTAAAAAGTTCTAAAATTTCCTTCTTGAAAACTTCCCAAGAAGTAATGGAGTGCACTGAAAGAAGAAGAATATGAACAGCATAAGATAATAATACTCACAGTAACTATTTGTAGACTTGCATCCAAATAAAGTAAAATTTAATCAATGCAAATGAATATTTAATAGTATTTTCTTC
>NC_090789.1:8363472-8393472 GCF_040054535.1 Antennarius striatus | reverse complement strand
TGTCATAATAGGAACATGTAAGAAAGAATATTATAGTAATCTGCTTGCAGAAAATAAAAACTACACTAAAAAATGATGGGACATAATCAATAATGTTATAAAACAAAGTAAGGCCAAATTGTCATATCCAGAATACTTTAATATTAAAAATACAAAATTAGAGGACATGGATAAAGTAGCAAATAAATGTAACAAATTATTTGTGGGTGTTGGACCTGAGCTGGCAAAAACATTCCTGTCTCAAACTTGCACTGGGATTATTTAGACGACATTGGAGGAAGGAACCCAAACTCAATGTTTCTGGCGCCAGTGAAGGACACAGAGATAAGACACCTGGTCAGCCAATGCGTAGCAAAAACTTCTACTGATGTGACTGGATTTAATATGAAGCTAATTAAGGACATACTGGATGGAATTCTGCAACTATTTACACACATATGTAATCTGTCATTTCAAACTGAGATGTTTCCTGACAAAATGAAGATTGCAAAAGTTCCGATATATAAAAATGGGGATCCTTGTGAATTTACAAACTACAGCTCTGTTTCAATACTACCACAGTTATCAAAAATCCTAGAGAAGCTGTTCAATAACAGACTGGACAAATTCATAACAAAGCACAATCTCCTTGACTGTAGTCAGTACGGCTTCAGGAAGGATCATTCCACTGCCTTAGCGCTGACAGAAACAATAGAACTCATTACTGATGTCATGGATCAAAAGTTGTACTCCATAGGAATCTTTATTGACGTTAAAAAAGCTTTTGACACAATTGATCATGAAATTTTAATTGAGAAACTAGAACGATTTGGATTTAGGGGTACAGTACTAAATTGGATAAAGAGTTATTTACATGAGAGGTCTCAATATGTCACTCTGGGCGAGAGGACATCAAAAACATTAGACATTGTGTGTTGGGTGCCACAGGGTGTTGGGTCCAAAATTATTTACACTTTACATAAATGATTTATGTAAGGTTTCAAAGGTACTTAAAATGATACTCTTCTCAAGAATTGACAAAGAGGTGTGCAAAGATGTATGCCTATTGGACTAAATAAATAGATTAAAACAACAATGTACCAGAATAAAATAATTGAAATTGATTTGTGACATGCAATGTATGAATTGGTTGACAATGTGCTGTAATGAGAGAGATTTAGGGGATGGGAACCTAATAAGCCAATGGCTTCTACCCATCAACCCTTTTTTTTTCTTTTTGGATGTTGTTGCTGATGTCTCAACACTGATGAAAGTAAAATCTGTTGTACTAACATGTCTGGAAAGAAGAAAATAAACTGAATAAATAAATAAAGTAAGTAAGTCTGACAGTTTTTTGTGTGTGCGTGCGTGTGTACGTGCGTGCGTGTGTGTGTGTGTGTGTGAGAGTGTTCATGAAAATCCTTGGTTAGAACAGTGAGATGACTGTAATTGGAATTGCAGTGAGGCCTCATGTCATCCTGTGGAGTCTAACAGTTAGAGACCTCTGATAATGAGGGCTATAGTTATGTATTTTTATATACACAATTCCAAAACCTGAAAAATAATCTAAGCTTTCTAGACTATTCCATTGTCTAACCTCTCTGTTGTCGCCAGTGTGAGATGCAGACAGTTTTAAGAGGTAGCATGCAGACTGTCAATCTCAACAGTCAGCTCCCTCCAGGTCCATCAAACTGCAATATAAGGGAGGGAGGGAGAGACCAATCAGTTCTATGCAAAATGCATTGGCAAATTATCTCTTGGCCTGAACTCATTACCATTAGCAACCCCCCCCCCCCATCTTTCACTCTCTCTCTCTTTCTCTCTGTCTCTCTCCATCACCCTCTCCCGCTGTCTCTGAGCTCTAACTAAAGCCCCATTTCCTGCTGCAGGGAAAGATAAAATAGTGATGCTAATACACAGAAATATTTTCTGATTTGACAAAAACAACATGCACGTTAGTAGAAAGTACATATGTATATTGGTGTGGGTGACAATGCATGAAACAGTCATGGCCCAGACTGGTAATCTATCTTCTTCCTCAGCCACTTATGCAGAATATTGGTTGTTGGTTATGCTGGAGCCTATTAAAGCTGGCTATGGGTAAGATGTTGGGTACCCGGACAATGGTAAATTACAGTTGCAAAGCGGGCGGCACGGTGGCGCAGTGGTCAGCACTGCCACCTCAAAACACGGCGGACCGGGTTCAAGTCCCGCTCTGTGCAGAGTTCGCATGCTCGTGTCTGCGTGGGTTCTCTCCGGGTTCTCCGGCTTCCTCCCACCTCCAAAAGCATGCGCTTCAGGTTGATTGGCCGGTCCCAAATTGACCGTAGGAGTGGGAGTGTGTGTGATTGATTGTTTGTTTCTATGTGGCTCCGCGATACACTGGCGTCATGCCCGGAGTGTCCCCCACCTCACACCCTGAGACTGCAGGGATAGGCACCGGCTCCCCCGGTGGATTAAGCGGCTTAGAAAAGGACTGACAGTTGCAAAGCATGGAGACTAATGCTTTTGTACTAATGAAATTGTGGTTTTATACATAGATAATTCAGGAAAAAAGCAAAGTATGGTCTCAAGATATTGGAATGTACTTGGTAACACTACAGGTTATGAGAACAACTAGGAAACAGCTTTTCTGTGACCACAGTTGCCACTGTAAGAATGTCTATTGTCCACGTAAGACACCTCACTCCTTTTTGGATGGATGAGGAAAAAAAGTTGGAGAATATGTATTTCTTGAATAGTCTAAAGAACCAAGAAACACTTAAAAATGGATACAAGCTGATGTTTAACTCAAAGGTCCTAGAATATTAGTAGGAGACCCAGAAAATACATACATGGGTATACTGCTGAGAGTAGAACTTTTAACATGGACACACAAAGAAGCCAGGCTGGACTTTTCCAAAACATATCGACCAGCAATGTCCTTCAGGGAAAATAAAATAATTGTAAAAAAGTGTTTTTTTTAGTATATCACAACCACATGTTCACAAAGGAAAAAGGGAAGACTACAAAAGGAACACCACACTGTAAGAAATGGAGCCGGTGCAATGGTGTCTTTGAGATTTCTGCCTTGAACATCTGCAGTGCAAAATTACTTTAGAGGAAGATTAAATTAGTATGAAATACATAGCCCATTGACACCATGTTGTCACTTAGGTTGTGGGCCTTGCAGCAGAATAGTAACACCAAAAGTACATCACAAAGTAACCAAAAACAGATGAGAAAAAATGTATATCCTTTCTGAAGTAACCTTCTATGATCCCTTTCCTGTCATTTCAATGTGAAATAGTTAGCAATGTAGCAAAGTAGTTTTTACTCTAACTGTCAATCCTTATTTTGTTTATAAACCTTGGCAGGGGCCATTATTTTCAGATGGGAAGTTAGTGGCGCACTACAGTCACACATTCACTTCATGGATTAATGAGATGCGGAGCGAAGACAGGTGTTTATCTCCGGGTTTGAAGACAGACACTGAATTGACCACATTGTGGAGGGTAGGATTATTTTTTGGTGTAAGTAATCTTATGGTTTTTGTATCAGTTTTGGGATTATGTGAAGAACTTGTTTTGGGGATGTTGCTGACTGTGCTTCTGTTCATGCAGAGGGGAGAGCAAACCATTGTTTGGCGTGCTTTTCGTGTGATTGTCGCCATTTCTAAAGTGAGACCCCAGTTAGGATATTAATGGTGTATGTGTGGTAACTACACTGTATATCCGAAATGTTTCTGTGCTGTATTATGTTGCATTGCACATGTATTTTTAGAATGATGCTCAGCAGTGTGTATTTCATTTTATAGAAAAAGGTACTACTGTTGTCTTGTCAGGGTTTATTTTTAGTTTTAACCAAGAAATTTTTACTTGTTATCTTTTAGTTTTCTTTTATCCTCCTACAACTGGTTTGAAGGAGGTAAATGGTAATTTTGTTGTTAATGTTATAAATAAACTGCCAGTATCTGGGACACTTCATTTTTGATGCAAAGCAAAAGCTTGACTTGTATTGAGGTTTCTGTACTGTAACCAATTTTCCTTTTTAGGTCCACATCACGGTTAAAGTGGGAAATCAAGTTGCCAATTAAGTTAATAAACCAAGTTCCACCAATATTGGTCTCATCATTCTCTTTGATTTTACCAAGGTCGTCTCAGTCGCTCACTTCTTGTTTTCACAGGGTCAAGTCTTAGTCTGGCCCCCTTAGAACAGTTTTTTTTTTTACTGTCTACTGTTAAGACTTGTTCTTCTCTAAAAGGATTTACACCTCTGAGACAGAAGGTCCAAGGGAAATCACATTCTGCGGATTAGTTTCACATCTCCCCTTTTCCTTGGGCAATAAAATGACTTAGTTCAGGTAGATATGTAACGGAGTTAAAATGTTGTTTATTTTTGAGCATTTTGATTTTCATTAAGTGATGACTATGTGATAGATTTTGTGAATTTTATCGAAACGTTGTTCTTATTTTCTTTTATTTTTATTGCAAAGCCTGCCTTGTGCGCGCTCCTATCTGTCCCCCAGAATGACAACTGCATTGCTGGGGGTAGGTTGTGTGGGAGCGCTGCTCCGCTATTTTTCTATTTTTAATGTCAAATGCAAACTGTTTGCGCTGTAACCTCAAGAATGTCATAACAAGTTATAATTCTGTGATGTTTTGAGTAGTTTTGTTTTGTTTCTGAAATCCTTTTCTAGTTTATTCTGTTTTAACGAGGTGAAGTTTTGGCGCTAACTGAGACGCAGCTCCGGGTCATGTGACTGACGGTGACATGGAGAGGCGGGAGAGTAATGTTTGTTATTTTGTCCGTTTAGAAGTAGAGGTGCAGAAAAGAAACGTGGGGAGATTAAATAACTGTTGTCTCCCATAGGTATGTTTTATTTTTGAATGTTAAAAATCATTTTGGTTTTTCTGTTTGACCACATGATTATTTTTGTTTTTATTTTATTTCAGTGTAATATATGTGATTGAGGACTGTTGTGATCCTCTAGAGAATGATAACTGCATTGCTGGGGAAGCAGAGGTGCAGAAAAGAAACGTGGGGAGATTAAATAACTGTTGTCTCCCACAGGACAAAAAATAAAGAAGCAAAAACTCCGTTATTCGAGTCATCCTTTCGCCAGCCCGTTCACGACCATTACAGATGGTAGCATGAAAGAAAAAGTATTTTAAAACAAAAACAAAAATCAAAAAAACTAGACAAGGTCAGCAATTTTAAAGCACAACAATAGCCTATCATTGACATTGTCCAACATTTGTTGAAACCTATATGTTTTGGAGAGACTCAGGGTTAAAGTCATAGAAGGATGAGGCATTAATTCAAAACTTTTCCTTTAAAGTGTAGTGTTCATCGTTGTCCTAGATTTTAGCTTCTTATAGAGCTCAGAAAGGTTTTTCTGGCTGAGAAACAATTAAAGCTATTAGGTTCAGGCCGGGGCAGCATGGTGGCGCATTGAGTAGCGCTGTTGCCGCACAGCAAAGTGGTTCCTGGTTCAAGTCTCGCACTGTACATGTTCTCCCCATGTCTGCGTGGGTTCTCTCTGGGTTCTCCGGCTTCCTCCCACCTCCAAAAACATCACTTCAGGTTAATTGGCCGTTTCAAATTGCCCTTAGTGTCGGTGAGTGTGGGCGTGCATGGTTGCCTGTCTTTGTGTGGCTCCGCGGCTCAGTGGCGTCGTGCCCAGGGTTTGCCCTGCCTCACGCCCTAAGACAGATGGGATAGGCTCCAGCTCCCTGTGACTTGCTTATGGCGGATAAAGCGGTTCGGAAGATGAATGGATCAGGCTGTCCATTGTTTGGAGATTTCTATGTTTTTGTTTTTGGTTTTTTTTGTTTTTTAATATCCCCATATTTAGCGAGATGTTAAGTCATGAGATAACTTTGTTAAAGTGATCAACAGGACAGCATCTCTAATGAGTTGTAGATCACTCAATTTCCAAAGTTGACTTTCAAACCCCTTGATAAACTGTTTGGTAAGCACATTGATATCCTTAAAAGTACATTTATTTTCATTTCAGAAGTCTCACAGTTGGTAAGAAATATCACATAGATAAAGGCATTGTTTAACAATGCTTATTTTTTAATCAAATGTTGAATAATTTTCAGGAGCAGAGAGAATATATTCCACAAGATCGTTAATCTTTGTGCCCTGCAGTTCAGCTGGAGCACCACCTGGGAAGTATCTGCTCTATTAGAGCCTCCAGCAGTGATTCTCTAATTTTGTGCATTAATTGCATCTAAATTGAATTTGTGAAGTGTAGGAAATAGGGGTTCCAAAATGTTTATTGGTTTTTGAAGATGATAAACAGTTTTGTTTTGTTTTTTTCACATTTCCCCACATATTTCCTCAAGCTATCATTCAGTTTAATACAGTAACTATAGGGCCTCAATGATTTTTAAAGATCTGAATTACTCTGCTGGCTGAAACACCTTGCAGCTGTCATGCAACTCTTGGTAGAAGTTTATCTTCCACTTCAAAGTGTTTATGTCACCTTAAAGACAGTTTTCATATTTTGATAAAGTTTTAAATGGTAAAGCAGTACTGCTTCACAGCAGGCTGTAAATGCTGCTGTACCACTTGGTGTATGTTAGACACTCTTTTGAACAGGTTGAATGTTTTCAGGGGAAACATTTTGAGTTTTACTGCTGATAGGAACACCTGATATGCCTTCATTTACAGAAATATGGTGAAAAGTGAAGCCTAATGGGGCATGATGTGCTTTAGAGCAGGAGTCTTCAATTGAAATGGCAAGAGGTCCATGCTTACATCAAAACAGTTGGATCTGTAAAAATAAAGACTCGTGTTCATTGAAATTTCAGTTTAGTTTTGATTTTTTTAATAATCATAACATGATTTATAATCATAACAGATTATTATATTTTTGCCTTAACTTACCTTTAGCAGTACTTATATATTCTTTAACAACTGTTCTATTTCCTATATACTTTGATGAATATTAAAAAAAAAAAATTAAAACCTCAAACACACAAAAATAATGCAAACACAGGACAACTATTGAAATGAAAGTGCTATAGATTCTTTATCTCTAAATTTACTTTGTAATTGAATTAACTTCAGTCCACTAAACATGAGACCCTCAGAGGAAAATTTCAGTTAGAAGCATCAAGGTATTATCTTTAAAAAATACATATCACAAATAACATGCTTTTGTCAATAAAGTATGTAATATTAAGATGAAAGTCCAAAATATAAATTTCCCCCACATCATTCGAGAGAACATTGCACCAAGAACTGTGCACATTACAGTGCACCCTCGTGCATTTGCGCATCAACGAGTATGACTCCATCTTATTGCCGATTTTTAGTAGGCAGTCATGTGATACTGTAAGCACATTTTACTGGCTGACGGCATCCGGAAGTGTGCTCTGTTCCGTCAGTCTCGGACTTTCGTGAGACACAAAAGTGCTTTGAACAGTCGATGAGAGGATGGGAAAAAGTAATACAGATAGAGGGTGGTTTAATATGAGTATGGGGAGGGTTCATAAATGTTTAAATTACCGTAAATAATAAGATAAATAGATCTTGATTGTCGATTCCTCAATTGTGTGTGGTTCCTGGAATGCATTAACCGCAAAGAATGAAGGTGCACTGTATTGTGTAATTTTTGATTCCCCAAAAATGAACTAGTACCCTACCTTTCAGCTGTCTAAGGTTGCAGTGCAGCAGGGAAGTAATTTGAATTTGTATCAGTGTTGCTTAGGAATTCTCAAAAGAGGCAGCGCCGATTAGATTATGTTGTTCTGGGAAAGATACGTATTTGTCAATAATGTCTTCATAATCTCTTGCATAAGTCGAGCACAGTCTGGGTAATGCAATAAAAGCCCAGAAGAGACAGCAATATATGGTAAAAATCACTGCAATCTCCTACAAAAATACTGTTTTTTTGTGTTGTGTCTGCTAATTTATAACATTTGACAGTGACAGTTGCTTTGGAAGTTTAACTCCAAATTGTACAGCTACCCAGATACACGATGCTTTGAAATATATCGCCTTCTTTCTGGCTTGTGCTTTCTTGCACATGTATTACACTCAAATGTTTTAGGTCAAACTGGGAAAAAAGCAATCCAAACAAGCTGGGCCAACAAGCTGTGAAAAAGTAATTCTGCCTTCTGTTAAATCATGAATTAACTGTTTGTTTGTTTGTTTGTTTGTTTTCTGTTTGAAATCTGAAATAAATTTCATTAGTTACATTCAGCCTCTCCAAGGAACCATCACCTTATTGTGGTGGAGAGGTTTGTGTGTCCTAAAGATCCTGGGAGCTATGTTGTCAGGAGTCTTGTAGTCATGGTAAGGTCACCCAAGGCAAACAGGTCTCAGGTGAAGGGCTTGACAAAGAGTGGTTCAGAAGACCTCATGAAAGAACAAAAAAGGGAAACAAGTGACCCAGCCCGGAGGAAGCCCAGGGCCCACATTTGGAGCCAGGCCTGGATGGAGGGCCCATCATTGAGCGCCTGGTGACCGTTTCTGCCATGGGGCCCGGCCAGGCTCATCACGAAAAGGCAATGTGGATTTTTCCCACCCCTGTGGACCCACCACCCACAGGGCAAATCAATTAGGTCGAGTGCACTGCCAAATGATAGGCAGCGTCGACTGGGTGTCACGACGGACCAGACCCGGGTGGCAAAACCCGGCTTTTGGGACGTGGAATGTCACCTCACTGGCAGGGAAGGAGCCTGATGTTGTGTTAGAGGTGGAAGGTTACCAGTTTGATCTTGTGGGGCTTACTTCCACGCATAGCCTTGGTTCTGGAGCCAAACTCCTGGATAGGGGTTGGACTTTCTTTTACTCTGGAGTTGCGTCAGGCGTGAGGCACAGGGCGGGTGTGGGGATACTCACAAGCCACTGGCTGAGCGCTGCTGTGTTGGAGTTTACCCCGGTGGATGACAGGGTTGCCTCCCTACACCTTAAAGGGACAGTAAAGTTAATTTTAAGTGACATATATGTTATTCATCATGATGAAAAATAGAAGAAAAAATAAATTTTATATGCGTAGCATCATCCCTTTGGTCAGAAAACCTTAAAATCTGCGCCGCAGCAGCTTCCGCATTCAGTGGTCATGTGGGCGTCATAAGTCTCTGGCGCCCAACATAACTTGGCTGCCATAAGAAACAATGCAATCCACAAAGCGATTAACTCCAAAAATATCATGGTTACCTGCGTGGTGAACAGTTTAAAACACAGGAAAAATCAAAAAAAAGGATTGGCAAATTCTAAATTTCCTTCTGGGCCAAGCAAAGATGGCGATTTATCTAAGCAGGACAGGAATGAAAAGGTTGAAGGTTCATCTACTGCAATGCAGAAGCCATTTTAAAAAGGAATGTGTCAAACAAGAATCAGAATCGATTTCAACTGTTTCAGAGCTATGAATGATTTAGACACTTTTATGAACCTATGGTGTGTCTTATGTCTTATGTTCTGTGTTAAATGAGGAACTCATTTTCAGTCGGTTTGGTTTAATTCAAGTATATGTTGATGGCATTTCAAATGAACGTTTTTTTTTAAGTGTGTGTTCATGTTTGAGTGAATCTCTCTTAGATGTTGTTAACGGTTAGATGTTTGCTAAAGTAACTATCTTGTAATACCGACTTCATGAATAAATGTGATTTTAAAAATCAAAATCTCTCTCTCTGCAAAAGATTGTGGTGAAACAGTGTTAATGGGGTGACGCCTGGCTGCTCTGTTTTGCAGCAGTTAATTTGGGATAAGTTATTTCAGTCCAAAACAATGAATAAATTGACAAATTCCCCACATAAACCTATCTTGAATCTCAATTCCATTGCAAAATGCATATATTATATGTAAATATCAGGCACAAACCATTTTCTTCTCATACTACAAATGTGTTTCACTACCTCACCAATCACCCTCGAAAAAAAAAAAAAAACCTCAAGGCCGAGGTGAAAAAAAACAACTATAAATTCATGGATAAACGGAATACAAAAAATATTTGTTGTTTTTAAACGGAAAACATTTCATAGTTATCAGGGTAAAATGTATACCAAATCTCTTTGAGAAATTAAGTCTGCAAAAACATTTGTGAACTGAATGGCAGAGTTCTCGCATTAATATTTCACATACTGAACTTGCATGAACATTCAACCTACTTTGACATTTTATTTTAATTTTAATGTAATTTTTTATTTTATTTTATATTTTATATACTTATCATGATCCACGAAGGGAAATTAAGACAACATGCTCTAGTATCTCTTCGTTAATCAAACGCATGCAAAAGAAAAAATAAAAGAAAAAATAAAACAAAACAAACCAACGTAGTCCAAAATCAACTTGGTGACGTAACGACTTTGTGTTGGCAAATCATAGATTGCGCTGAGCGGGCATTGCGAAGCCGTAGATGAATGTTAGCACGCTAACTGGAGAAAGAAAGCTAACTAATGGTGAGATCCGTCTTTCCTCATATATTACAGTACATTGTTGTACATCATATTTAGACATGTTATGAAAATTTAAGATGTGATTTGAATTGCTAAATGCAGGGCATTGAGAGTTGAAAACCACATTACACAAAAAAATACCCAGTATGATCGATTCAATGGTTCTTAGCGCCCATCAATGTTGATTAGTCTAGATTGTAATTGCATCATTTTAACTTTGTTTATAAGGTACAGGGATGGAAGTGTTTATAATTTGTTGACTGAGTCTTAGAGTTTGTGTACCATTCAGCACTGTGGGATCTTTAAAAAAAACTCAGTGGTTGTTGACCAAATGTTACTCCACAGCCCCAAAACTCAGATTTTATTTCGCAAGATGTGCCATCCGGTCACATTCCACTGTTCATGCCTCTGAAATTAAATTTGCGCAAAATAGGAACTTAGTTTTAATTGGGAGTACAAGGTAACAGAGTGCATGTCATTTAATTATGAATTGACGACACAGAAAAGATTTTAAAATGTTTACTCAATCAAGACGCTATATTCATATAGGGAAGATAAGAGAAGGAAAGAAGGAATGTCTTTCTGTCTTTGATGAACTTCTGACTGTTCGCAATAGGAAGTTCACACAGTTTTTGTTCATATTAAATTCATATATATGTAAAAAGTATAATAAACTGTAGCAGCTGAAACACTCAGAAATCTTTACTAGGTGAAGCTTTGCAATACAGAAAAGCTGGGAATACGTCAAACAGATCCTTGCCAGTTTACATCTACTCTATATCTGTCTCTTAGCGTGGATGTGCACACCTTCTCTGGTTCCCACTGTCATGTGCTCTGTATTGGTGCATTTCACAACGCAGAATTGTGCAGGTGTAGCTGGCTTGCACAAGCTCTCTCATATGCCAGCCATGGATGAGAAACTTTGAGACTTCAAAGTTGAAAGTAGCCATGAATTACCCCGTCTTTTGGCAGACCGGTTGAGGTTTACCTGACAAGCCTCTTAAAATACTTAATCCTGTTAATTCAAAATGTAAATCTGTTTGATGCACAGCCCTTTTCCACAACTAGGACCTCAGCCTTGACTGAGTTTGTATGTGATGATTTAGACCAAAAAGAAAAGGTACTTGTGTATCTGTGGGAGTATGTCTACTCCAAAATGGCTTTTCATTTGGATTATGCAATTGCTGTAATGTGTTTGTGTTTATGTCCTTTACACCATGTGTGATGAATGAAAAAAGTGACAGTTATAAACAAGGTATAGAAAATATTACCATTAATTGCTTGTCATATACTGTATATACAGTAGTCCTTCCTTACTCACGGTTAATGCGTTCCAGGACAACCCGTGAAAAAAAAAATTCCACAGTATTGTGACAAACCATTTACAGTGGTACCTCTACTTACGAATGTCTCTACTTACGAAACGTTCTACTTACGAAATTTCTCAGCAGGAAAATATTGCCTGTAGTTACAAAAGAAATTTCGACTTACGTGAGGTAAAAATACAGTATCGGCTGATACTCGCAGCTCCCACAGGTTCCTGAATGCAACATTCTCATAGCTGCTCTACTACTGGCCATTACCTAGTATCATCCTGGCATCCCATTGGCTAAGAGGGACCTCTGTGTGGAGCTAGATCGGTGTTGCAGGGTCCTCGTCATTCAGGACTCGACCCGTGAGGTGTTCTGATAGTTTTGAGCAAATATAATGTATTAACTTTTAGAGTATTTGCTATGGACCCCAAGAAAGTGATGGAGAAAAGATGAAAAGAAATGACAAAGAAAATAGTTTTCTTGTCCATACAAACAAAGCAAGAGGTCATAGAAAAGCATGAAAAAGGGATGCGTTTGGTTGATCTTGCCAAAGAATATGGCCGTAATGCATCTACAATCGCCACGTTATTAAAACAAAAGGAAGTTTAAGGAGTTTAAGGCATCGCGTTGGTGGTTGGATAAGTTCAAAAGGAGGACTGGAATTCACTCTGTTGTTCAGCACGGTGAGACAAGAACGCATGAACCAAATAGGACAAAAAACAATAAGGACAGCAGTTAAAAGGTAAATGACCATCATTTTTATTCTTTCTTCTTTGTTTTTTACGTTATACACAACTCTCATTTGATGCACAAATGAGAGTTGTAACATGTATTTGTTACATGTTTTGATATATTTTTATACTTTATAAAACATTTATGTCTGAATTTTGGGGGGCTTGGAACAGATTCGGGCATTTGCATGGAAAACGCATCTCTATTCACGAAATTTTCTACTTACGTAATTTCTTCCAGAACCAATTGATTTTGTAAGTAGAGGAACCACTGTATTTTATTATTTACTGTAATTTAAATGTTTATGAACCCTCCCCATACTGATACATACTACACAGATTCTATTGGCTGACGGCATCCTGAAGTGTGCTCCGTTCCATCAGTCTTGAACTTTCGTTAGACACAAAATTTCTTTAAACAGTCTATCAGAGTGTGGAAAAAGGTAATACAGATAGAATGTGGTTTAATATCAGTATGGGGAGGGTTCATAAATAATAATAATTATTAAAATAAATAGATCGCAATCTCAAACGCAAAAGCCGAAAAGAACGAGGACGCACTGTATATACATGTTTGCATATGTTTATACTGTATATGTATATGTGAGTACAAATTTGCACACATGTGTATATGTAGGTGTGTATATACTGTATGTGTTTAAATGTGTAAAGTAATCAAGTTTTTAACCATTCACCTTTTCTTGCAGCAGACAGCATTCAGTTGTGTGTGATTCAGTATCATATATTGTTTCTAGAAAATCCATGCGAAAATGTATTTATAAAAGAAAAGTACATAATAGTTTCTGTTTTGTTTTTGTTTTTTTATAATTCAGTTCTACTGGAGATGCACCATCAACTCTTGCCACCAAGGATAATTTCACAGCTGTATTACAGCTGCTCTGGACATGAGTTATGGCACTCTGTGATTCATTGTGCAGTTCTGATGAGGTTATGAGCGAGCCAAGGACAAAGTGATTTCTCCTCTGCCCAACAGAAACACAGATTTTATTAGCCTTCAAAGCATTCGTTTTTTGGTTGTTGTTTTTTAAATCCATTCCTTCCTTCCTGAATATCAGCACTTCATATACAGAACACATTGGTTGGTTAGCTGATTAAATAACATCAGAGTAAGGCACAGACAATTTAAAGAGAAAAAAATCCATTACCTTGCTGCCTTGACTTAGATAGCTAGATAGATAGATAGATAGATAGATAGATAGATAGATAGATAGATAGATAGATAGATAGATAGATAGATAGATAGATAGATAGATAGATAGATAGATAGATAGATAGATAGATAGATAGATAGATAGATAGATAGATAGATAGATAGATAGAGAGATAATTCATCTTGAAGCTTATTCAACTTAAAATGGCCTTATTTACAGACTTCCGTTACAACAATATGCGAGCGAGAGTAAGAGATATCTTCACATGTATGCTTTTATTACACATATAAAGACATATAAAAACATTGTCTATTGTTTCAATGGTACATGTATGCCATAGGTGCTATCCCACAGGAAGTCACTCATAAAATTACCTTCTTTAGTATTTGCCCTCACAATCAGTTAGCAAACATGGAAAAGCAAAAATGACACACTCAGGAAAAGGCCAGTGAAATAAATACTTGAATTTGAATTTGAGGTCACATTTTGTGAAGCATCACACCAAAACATTACTATATTTTCCCAAATAATAAAATTGTGTATATAAAAAGTTGCTTATTACAGCAATGATCTACATCTCAGTAAAGGGAGGAAATGATTCTTTTTTTTTTTTTCTTTGAAAACAGATCTTTTTCAGTTGTTTAGGAGAATGTCATGATGTTGTTTTGCTGTGAAGCTCCAGAAATGCCTCATAGACAACATAACTGCATGGTGGTGAGTACATAATGAGCGCTATTTTTTCCAGTAAACTTTAAAGAAAGGAAAATGTAATAGTTGGCTATTTATTTGTCCAGAACCTAACCTCAGGTAGAGTGTGGTTACACCACATTACTGTGAGCTATCTGATATAGTGGAAATGATGAATCATGCCTTGTTGGTTACATCACTGGAATGCAGTAGCACAACACATATATGCATATATGTGGATCGAACAAATTACTGTACAGATACTTTTTCATGCATCTACCCTACATATGTTCCACTGCTGACATCCTACTAAAGAGGACATGTGGATTGATTTGATTGATTCAATATAATTAACCTGCTGTCTGATTTGCACCCAGCACTCCTGATGTAAATCACAATCTCAATGGGTCAGCTGATTATGTGTGTTTCATGAAACTATCCACTGGTCACAACCATAATCATCTTCATTTGTTACCTCTGAACCTCTAATCAGGATTTTTGTAATTTTTTTAATAACACTTAATCATGTGTCTCAAAATTGACGGTTTTAGATCCATATGAACTGAATTATGTAGAGGGAATGGAGCACAGAATAAATATCTGAATGATTCACATGTATACCAAACAATAATTGAACTGGAGGCGCACAAGCCTTTTGAGATTGTTTCTTTGTGAGCTACATACACATGCAGACTTATTTGGACAGGTTATCTTGGTTCTCCTGTGATAGTGTACATTGTCTGTCTTCTTCCACCCACAAAAACCATCACTTTTCCCCCTGATGGAACCGTTGATCAATAATGCATCAGCCAACAGATGGGTGACTGTCCCTCCTGTCATTTATTAGCGTAACCGTACTCATTATTTTATCAGCTAAAGTGTTAGACAACAAAGGTGAAAGAGGGAGTTTAAAATAAACAGATAATAGAATACAGAGGAAGAAAACGAAAATGGACACATAGGCAGTTCTCAAAAAGTGATTCTAAGATCATTTTGAGGCTCAGATATCACTGAAAATTTTTACTTTTAAATGTTATGCTTGTGATGTGAAGTTGTATAAATTTTTTCAAGCAGTGATTCCCTAAGAAATGTTATACATTTACAGAACTTTTGGAAGTATCCAACACTTTATGGAACATCACTTCAATGTGTGGAGCAGGCCTTGATAAAGAATGGCAAAATCTAGCCACTACATCAGTTTTCACGCCTTCACCTGTTCACGATGTCAGCCATTATGTGCCCCACAGGAAATCATGGTATGTCTTCAAATATCCCAGGTGGGCCAGCAGCATTATGTGCAACCCTTTTTAATAACTACTGTATACAGAGTATAAAAAAGTAGGCATCAAGCTCAAGTTTCAGCCACAGACAAATATTAAGAAGCTATTAAAACCTCACTGGATCTTATCTAATTACTTCTCAATCTTATTTAATTACTTCTCAACTATATATAAATTCTAGAATATATATATATATATATATATATATATATATATATATATATATATATATATATATATATATATATATATATATATATATATATATATATATATATATATAGGGCTTTGAACCAGAATTTTTTTGCCAATCGTTTTTTTTCCAAAGAGAAATGGAATTATAACGTTTTTGTTTTGTGTTCCACCCATAAACTGACGTTCCTGAACCAGTTAGAACAAAAAAATAAAGTTCCTGAACAGGTTAATAACATACCTTGTAAATATAAATATGTAGGTGCCGTATTTTGCGCACCATAAGACGCGTTGAAAAGCCTTAAAATTTCTCAAAAATCAACTCTATGCCTTTTAAGATTAAGCGTCTTATGTGTACACTGAGTTCCAAAATCTGTAAAAATATTTTTGTGTGATTTTAGTCAGCACTCCGCCACACTGACCATTTTCCACCGACATAGGACGTAATACGTCACTACATACGCCGGCAGCGATAGACCAATTAGAGAACATGATGCGAGGCTACGTCCGGCACACCTCCGGTAGGTACCGGTATAGGGTATATGCCAGTACTGTACTGCAGGTATGCTGTTAACCACATTTGTTTGGCTAAAGACCCACGACAATGCGTCAGCGAGGAGACACTTTTACGACGAAACATGTAAACTCCAGGCTATCAGTTCTGGTTGTTCCGGTACACATAAAGAGACCGGATGGCTTTTTTCACCCTTCGCCATCTCTCTTGATCTGCAACTCCATGCACGCCCACACCACCGCTTCTGTCAAAAACCACGTCAAGTGGCTGAATTCAGAGCTTGCTATCATCCTGGGAGGATTAACGAAAGAACTCCAACAGCTGGAGATTGGTGTAAACAGAGCCTTTAAAGTTAAGCTGCGTGCGTCGTGGAGTGATGGATGAGGTGGTGAACACGCAAATAAAGAATTCAGCGATATAATGCTGAACTATTTATCTTGTTATTTACGGTAATTTAAGCATTTATGAACCCTCCCCATACTAATATTAAACCACCTTCAATTTGTATTACCCTTACCCACACTCTTATGGACTGTGTAAAGCATGTTTTTGTCTCATGGAAGTGCGTTGCGTTCTGAGAATCAAGAAACGTAGTGCACTTCTGGCTGCCGTCAGCCAATAGAATGCTCGTACGGTATCATGTGACTACCTACCAAAATCCATGATGAGGTGTAGTTGCGAGTGTTGATGCATGAATGTACGAGGGCACACTGTATAGTGATTGCTGTACATAAATGCTCCTTAATAAGTGCTCCTTTATGGGGTTGAATATTTTCTCCTATTTTTGAAGCAAAACTATTTAGCACTAGAACTCCCAAGGTAGTCGTTTTGACTGCTTTCAAAATTTGCAATATTATCAATATGTTTTTAAAAAAAAACATGTACCAATAGGACCCTGACTTTTCCTAAATGTGTGTTTTGTCCAAAAATATGTTAACTTCTTCAGAAAACAATGAAACTTGCTACACTTATTCTGTTTGAGGGTTGTCGGGGTTCGTTATGCCTCAAAATTGTCAAAGGCTATGTGGTTTCTCACAGGACAGCTACCATATTTTTCGGATTATAAATTGCTCCGGATTATAAATCGCACCAGAATAAGAATAAATCACAAAGAATAAGTCACATTTTTTGGGGAAATTTATTTGATAAAATCAAACACCAAAAACATACATGTCATCTTGAAAGGCAATTAAAAATAAAAATAAAATAGAGAACAACAGGCTGAATAAGTGTCCGGTATACTAACGTTACATGACTGACATGCCTGGTAATGTCAGTAATGACGTATCATATTAAGAGTTATTCAGATAACTCTAGCATGAAGAACATGCTAACAAGTTTACCAAACTATCAGTTTTCACTCCAAATCACTAAATCCAATGAAATCTTCATCCTCAGTCTCACTTTTAAACAACTCCCCCAACTCGGGAGGTAGACAATGTGCCGCTTCCTCTTCTACGTCACTTAAGTCAGACTCATCGTCAGTTACCGGCATTATTGAAATTGTCAACACAGGCCTAGAGCGCCCTCTTGTTAAGTGTGAAAATAAAATGTGAAATGATATAATAATGTGTTAATAATTTCACACATAAATCACACCAGAGTATAAGTCGCAACCCCGGGCAAACTATGAAAAAAACTGTGATTTATAATCTGAAAAATACGGTATGTTGCAATCACATGTTATATGATGCGGTATTGTAATTAACCACCCTAAATAATATAAAGTAATTACCATAGGCTCAATTCTTAATGAACATGCATTAATACAGCAGTAATTTAATAGCAAATTACTGAGAGACAGTAATATGAGAAATTCTGGGATCCATGTGGATTTTTGCTGCTTGTAATTTTGTTTTGTTTTTTAGGGAGTTTTCATCGCATCCACTGAAGATATTTATCTTCACAGGCTAAGTAATTAAAACAATTAGTAAACTGAAGTTTGTTTCAGTAGAATGTTCCTTAGGGATGTTAAACAAGTATGGTTATATTTAATCCAATTATATCCGAATTAGAATTATGACAAAATAACTGGGCAACAAACTGCCCCAAATATATGCAGTTCGTCACTTATTGATCAGCAGGAGTGTAATTAGGTTTGACTGGTATTATACATTAAAATCTGGGATTTGCAGCGTAAATCGAACCATTAATAAACATAATAACCCCTCAGATTTCCTTTAATGGATAGGCTTAATCAAAAAGCTCAGATATGAGTGTGAGGATGAATGCATCAGTGTGAATTGAATGATTTCGTTTTTCTTAACTTTATTTTTGCTGTCTTCTTTGCATGAGTTTTTTTGTGACCAACTGCATAAGGAGCATGCTATATCATTATAAAGAGAAGAAAAAGAAGGATGAAGTTGATGAATTTCCAAAAATTTAATCAGTCACTTTATTCTTCATTCTTTATTCTCTAAAAATCTTATTTACTGAATGCAAAGACTCTGCAGTACACTGTCACCTTGCAGGAAGGGGTTTGCACTTTGTCACATCTGTGAATGATGGAAATTCTTGTCACAAACTTGGATAACTGGAAATTTCTGAACCGTGGACAACATGCTGATTGGCTGAAGGTCTGAGATGGAATTTTCAATACACGCCCCAGGCAGCAGCACCTCTGGCTTTATTTTCTTCCCTGATATAGTGAGGTTATATGTCTATCCAAGACTTGAAATTTGAATTTATGTATAAGTAGCCTCATGCAGAGTGTGAGTAAAAAATATGTAAGTGCTCAAGCAGGGGATAAGCTTACACTCTGTTTCAAAGAAGCAGAGAGGTCCACCTGTGATATTAACTCCAGTAATATTTTACTAGGCCTGAAGTCAACACTCTCCCAGAGGGAGTTACTCTGCAATACTGCCCAAACGGGTTTTGTAGCCTTTCAAATCTATTTCCGTGGGTATGCCAGTCGTGCCATCAATCATCCATGAGTGGGTGTAAACCGTAATATAACTCATGTCACCATCCATCCCTTGTGGTGTCCCTACCTTCTTGATTCCCTCTGTGCGGTGATAGTTTCACTTTCACTCCTCCATCTGTTTGTCTTCTTACCACTTTCACATTATTGTAAAACATGTACAAGTCGGATGCTTCTGTCAGTTGGTGAGTTTGATTGTGCATTTATTTATCTACAAGGTTTGAGAGTGTTGCAATTTGGTGGTAGAGGCAATGCAATGGCATTAGATGTTTATCATATTCTGAAAATGTCACCACTTTTGATCAGAGTACATTTTTTAAAATGCGACAAACTATTTATTTTGTGGTTATTTAAACGACTAGAACCCTTCTGATACTGATATTAAAACAATTTATATCTGTATTACCTTTTCCTATACTCTTATAGACTGTTTAACACTTTTGTATTACACGCAAGTTTGAGACTCACGGAACACAGCACATACACATATGGTGTCAGCCAATAGCATGGGCGTACGGTGTCACGTGACTACCTACTAAAAATCTGCCATGTTGTGAAGCTGTGTATCTTGAAACGCGAATAAGCTAGGGATTACCCTGCTTACTTCTACTCTGATTAATGAAATAATAACAGGGTTAGGGTGGACTCATTTGAATATGTCATTGCCAACAATTCAAGTCATCCCACTGTCTATATAACCATTGAAATACAAAGATATACAAACCTTGTCCACTTCCTACCACTATGTTGAAACATACATGTCCTATTGATAGTTGAACAGTGAAATCAAATTCCATAATTCCATTCTGTCTCTACTGTCAATCATGGCTATTTGTTCCATTTTATAACAGTGAATAATTAATTTCAATAAGAAAGCAAGCTATTGAGCTGTAATAATAATAATAATAATAATCAGTCCTTTATCCGTCCCTCTTGGGGAAATTATTTTTCACTTCACCCACACATGTACATATATGTGTTAATTACACATGGGGGTTACAGGTTACAGGCCCCTGAACACAACACACACTCGGGGGGCATGCAATTAGTATTCAGAGAGAGGACATACAGAGGTACAAGGGAGGCGAAGTGACGGGTCGCGGACGAGGGTCGCACCCCAATGAGCATCTTGTAGGGGGGACGGTGCCTTGCTCTAGGGCGCCTCGCTCAAGGGCGCCTCGGCAGTGGCTGGGAGGTGAGCCGACACCTCCCACTGTCAGCTCACACTCCGATGTTCTGGCAGGAGCGGGATTCGAACCCCCCATGGCTGGGTGATCCTGTCTTCAAGACGAGTGCTCTACCGCTTAGCCACTGCCGCCACTGCATCATCAAAACAGCTGTAATGGAGACAAGTGCCATTGGTCATTTATTTCAGTCACTGTGAGACTGAATATCCAGTGTTGCCAGAAATTTTAAATATGTCTAAAGCCTCATATAAGGAATATTCTGTGAATCTTCTCTAAGCTGCCTCATTACACAAGGGCAAGACTGGTGCTGTGTGATGCATCAGCTCAGGTACAGACAGACACAGCTTGATTAATAGCTGTTTGAAATTTTATTTCTTGATGGTTTGAAACAAATGTATCACTCCACATGACTAGCATCAACCAGTATCTCTAAAAAATGAATTCCTATTAGGCTCTGATATCCTTTTCGGAGACCAGTTCTCCTTCTCCTCTAAGCATAAAGACTGTCCTTCCTTTTCCTTCACTACTGCATTCACCCCAAATCAAACTCACTGTTGTTCATCACATTTATGTCTTTAGTCTTTTGTCTGCAGGAACAACTTTAACAAACCTTTTGTCCAGGCCTGCACCGTGCACCCTGTTACTTCAGAGGCTTAACGATTACAAATCTTCCCGAAAGTGCCACGAAGGGGATATTATTGAAGATGAATGAAAGCCGGCAGTTTTAGGAGTTTCCCTTAAACTTTGCTAAACCAAGGACAGAGAGATTAGTAACAAGGGATTCTAATGATGCATGGCATGAAGGCCCCTCCGTGGTGATATGTGACCTCTGCAGTGCTTCTTAATGGGTGAGATTTTATTAATCCTGCTGTTAAACATAACTTCCAGCTATTGAACAGGGGGCATATCACATTCTCACGGCATTTACTTTTGCAAAAATAGCAATATCAGCTTTGCAGTGACAATGCATCAAGAGATTGATGGGTCCTGTAGATTCACACACATACATGCAGACACTGAGACATAGACTGTTTCTAGCATCCAACGTCACACCACCTACCTCCCATCCTCTTTGTGTGCATCAAATCTCAACTCTACAAAAAAGTTATTTTTTGTGACTTTGCTGTCTGCTGAATACAAAAGGATTACATGTAGACCTCCTACAGCTCTCAGCAAACTAACCACTGCCTCCTTAACTCACACTGGCTTTGTGGCTCAGTGCCATTTCTGCCTGAAAATAACACCCACCCTCCACCCCCATCTCTGCACCCCATCCTCCTATCATTAGCATACATGCCATGTCTCATGGACTGCCAACCTTTAGACGTGATTCCATCTTGTCGTGATACACAGTGAGGGAGTGCAGTGAAATCGCCATGCTGCCAAGCTCTGACGGCTATAGAATTGCAAGAAGGCTGTGAAAGAAAAAAAAATTACAACAAGGCTGGCAGAAAGTCAAAAATAAATGGGGACTGAACTCACAGAAGACCAACTCACTTTATTTTCTTCTTTTGGTGTTGTTTTTGGAAGTTATTGATGTAATTGACCAGCCTTAGGACAATGGAAAAATCTATAGTGGAGGAAGATTTTCTTTTTCTCCAAAATAAAGGCATCAGCAAAGGCAGCCAAGTTCCTATCATGTGTTGTAGGTCATCATATTGATTCTAAGTTAACGGTAATTGAACAAAACTGCTCTCTGTTACAAAGAGACGTGGCCTTTAGTTCTCTGACTCGACTGTCTTGCAGGTAGTTCTGCTTTGTTGGTTTGTGTTCATCAAAACAACAATAATAAAACTTGTTTCTGTCCAGTTCTTGCCTTATCTTAATTCCTGTTCAATCTTATCTCTCTTTCTCTCTCTGCTGATTTATATTTTAACTTTGCATCCTCATTTTCATTTTTAAGAAGCCAATGATGTTTTACAAATGATTGCCAGCAACCTCTGTTCGAAACATTTAATTCTGCCTGAGGGCAAGATGTGTTACCTTCAAATATTTTCTGATAAGAGTAGCCTTCATCATCAACACTTTCAGCCTGCAATTCCTAACGGGACAAATTGTGCGACCACAAGTTGTGCAGAAGAAAACATTGATTGATTCAGTCAAACTCTCTAAAATAAGTTGCATACTTTTGTTCAGTACTCATCAAAAATTTGGCCAAGGCCCCATTCAAATGATTCAATGGAAAACTATGTCCATACACACACACACACAAACAAACACACACACACACACACACACACACACACACACACACACACACACACACACACACACACACACACACACACACACACACACATGATGATAAAAGATCCATCCATCCATCCATTCATCTATCCATCATGTAACAAAACATGTAAAAAACAACTTCAAAGCCAACTTTTTTACAATAAAAACAAACCATTTCTGAGAAGAGGGAAAAATTCTTCTGAGAATGGGGATCATATGGGAAGATGTAGTAGAAACAGCTTTCTCTTATTTTCTTGAGGCAGAAACAGTCTAGCACAATCATCTTGTCTTAGGCTGCTTGTCTGCCAGCAATGGACAGGTCTGGTGGAGCCTATCACAGGCAGGGTACACCCCGAATGAGAAGCCAGCTCATTGTGGGGCATTGTGAAGCGACACACGTACAGGCAATTTGCTGTCACCAAGTTCCATGGTTTTCGAGGTAGGAGGAAGCTTGAGAACACAGAGAAAACACATGCAGACATGGCAGGAACATACAAACTCCACACAGAAAGGAATTTAAGTCAAAACCTTCTTCCTGCGAGGCAACAGTGCCTCCCACTGTGCCACAATGCCACCCCTTCACCTTTTGGATCGGAATGTGGGTTGCAAAGCCTGTATACCAGAGTGGACTTTATCAAGGGCACTGAATCACAATATATCATAATCATATAAAATGTGCTTCATAATCATCCCATTTTGTCTTTATGATAATGATTCTTTAACCTCCGGGAACCAATAAAGCTTTTGCTGACAGCCACCAGTAATTAAGGGATTTACATTGTCATTCATCACCCTGAAATGTTGATTGGTGTTAAACATCATAGCCTCCACCACTGAAATGGCAAAGCCAATTTTGACCTTTAGAATAATTTTGACATCTTACTCATTTGAACTTCCAGCTGTCTCTGCCCTAGACGTAGATGATCAAAATGTGCTCAGAACCATGATAAACATTGACCAAATGCAATTAACAGCTGTTAAATGATGGGATGTTTCTTCCTTTTACAAACTGGTTGAAGTTAGCTTCTTCTGGATATCAATATCTCGGGCAACTGAATTCCCTACCTCACTTCAACCTTGAATTTAGTCATAGAATGACCCCATCGTGTTTTTTTTTTTTGGTCAACTAAAATCTATTGATGTTACACTGAGAAGCAGGACTCTAGTGGGTTTTAAACATAAGTTAAGTTGGTTTTCTGGATACCTAATGACATTTGCATACACCCACCAAAACAAATATCAAAAATGGTCAATTTTCAGACATCTTGCAAGAGTGGTTACTTGCTTGTCGACGAGTAAGATTAACAAATGACACCCCCCCCCACACACACACACACAATCCGAGATTGGGTACCAAGCCCCAAGAGACATACACAGCCTCAATACAAGAGCTGCTGACTTGAGAAGATCGTGACGCAAATGGAAACCTGGAGCCTCCGACAAATACCGAAGCTAAGTTGTCAAGTACCTTCAGAAGATCTGCTAGAAGATGTGAATGCTGCAATAAGAACCATCCCCACAGGGAACATAACTGAGACCAACAAACTGATCCACAGTACAGCAACAGTAATCCTCGAGATGCTGGAATATAAGATCAACACAGGGCATAACAAACAATACCCTCCATGGAAGAGACGGTTAGAGGCCAAGATAAAGGCGACACGAAGAGAAGTCAGCCAGCTAGCCGAGCTACAGAAGGGGAACATGGTGAATAAAGGGGTACCCAGGAAATACAGCAAGCTCTCCATACCTGAAGCACTCGAAACTGCCAAACAGAGACTAACGGCTCTGGCTACCCAACTGAAGAGATACACCAAGGAGATTGAGGCCAGGAGAATAAACAAGACCTTCTCCACTCAACCAGTAAAGGTGTACTCTCAGTGGCAGGGAAGTAGCATCCGGCCAGACCCACCAGTGGAGAAATACTGGAAGGGCATATGGGAAAGAGAAGCATCACATAACACCGATGCCTAGTGGCTAGTGGACCTGAGGACTGACCACAGCTGCCTCCCAGAACAAGAACCAGTAACCATCTCAATGGCAGTCATCCAAAAAAGAGTGTCAAAGATGAAGAGTTAGTCAGCACCGGGCCCCGATATGATCCATACATACTGGCTAAAGAAGCTGAAAGAAGCGTCTAGCAGCACAGATGAACCAGCTGCTAAGGGATGGGACGCACCCAGAATGGTTGACTGAAGGCAGGACGGTCCTGATCATGACAGACCCACAGAAATAATCTACCCCATCCAACTACCGGCCAATAAGCTGTCTCAGTACAACATGGAAGCTCCTGTCAGGCATCATGGCGGCTAAGACGAGTAGGCACATGGATCAATATATGAGCGGGGCACAGAAAGGAGTTGGTAGTAACACCAGGGGAGCCAAGCACCAGCTACTGGTGGAGAGAGCAGTACACAGAGACTGTAAGAATAGACAGACCAACTTGTGCACCGCCTGGATTGACTACCAGAAAGCCTATGACTCAATGCCACACACATAGATACTGGAATGTCTAGAACTGTATAAGATCAACAGGACACTAAGAGCCTTCATCAAGAACTCAATGGGGAAGTGGAAGACAACCATGGAGACTAACTCCAAGCCAATTGCACAAGTTAACATCAAGTGCGGCATATACCAAGGGGATGCACTATCACCACTGCTGTTCTGCATAGGCCTGAACCCCCTCAGTCACATCATCACAAAGAGTGGCTGGGGTAATATCACCCTGTGTTGAGCTGGCATCTCATTCGGATTGTACGGCGTCTCTTGCCCATAGCAAGCTGGGATAGGCCCCAGCAGACACATGACCTGCAGGGTGGATAAGTGGCCGTAGAAAAGGTGATTGCAGTCATCTCTTCAACAAAATGGATGGATTAATGGATGGTAACATCATGACCAAAGAGACTTTGTGAAAATAAAATTAAGCTTTTAAGTCATTTTGTAAGTCTTTTTACATCTTATTAATCTGGCTGATGTCAACTGTGCACACCTAACATTTGGTTCTTTTGCTGCTCAGTGCCCATCTGACTTTATCAAGAACTTGCCAACTTTATCCACAGCTTGATGTCTATTGCCTTGTGACTGTAGTCTGCATTTATCCAGCATTGTTACTGACAATCATTCATAATGCCTGATTTACACACACACACACACGCACGCACACACGTACGCAAGCACGCAAGCACGCAAGCACGCACGCACACACACACACACACACACACACACACACACACACACACACGCACACACACAAAATGCTTCCAATGAATTCCTTGTGTTTCAGGAGCTCAAACTGAACATATCATAAATTTGAAGATTTAACACACCTAATTAACTGAAGTAAATACAATTATGCCTCATTACACTGATATTCAATCTAAATTACAGCAAAGGTAAAGCTGTCAAATGAAGTGCATGAGATAAAAGAGGTATGGATGGAAAATACCAAACTACTAAATATTGAGATTTCAGAATTTAGTATTTTATTTGAAATTTGCAGTTGAGATTTAATATGGATGAGAAATATCAAGTGTTGACATATAATAATATCATATTTCCTTTCTTGGCCAAATTTTCAATTTCAATAATTAACAATTTCAGGCCACCATCTTTGCCTCCAGTCTGTTGCAGCTCAGTCATAAATGCTGGTAGAAAGCAGACAAATCTGTGATTCAATAGCTAATCCATTTGTTTGGATTTTGTTAAGCATGTTAATACAGGCAAATGCAGTGTTCTGGAAACCTGTCATTACAGAAAATTCTTAACATGACAATTAAAAACATTCTTTTTGATATATGTGAAATAGAAGCATAGAGTTTAAATCTGTAAGCATGGAGTTGAAATATGAAATAAGCCCAATATCCATGGTTCCTCTAGCCAATGGGATATGTTATTTTTATTCTAAATTCTAAATTATGTCCCCTAAATAGTTTATTAATGATCTTTCTTAACAGCTACTGTAGGTGCAGATTGGGTTCAGAAGTGCTTTATTAGGCAGAAAAAAGCAAAACAATAAAAATTAGTACCTGTATTTAAAGAAGGTAAGAATGGTTAAACTGATGTTAAAAAAATTACCCAATGTGTTGAACTTATTGTATAAAATGGTGACACTTGTTGTAGTGTGATATATATATTTGTGCAGTTTTCATGGTAATTGCTGTCTATACCCCTTGAATAATCACTTAAAAATATCTGTAGGAGTGACTTTGTTTTTTTCATAGTACTGAAATTTGTATTTTTTGACACATTTGGGAGATATATGACTTCTGTTCTGATATTTTAACCTCATTCATATTTTTATTCTATGCATTTTAAAATTAAAAATAATGTCTGTTCATCAGAGTATCACACAATTCTTGTCATTGACCCAATTGGGTCAATAACAAATTCAAAGTGTTGTTATTTTCTTAACCCAAAAACCATAACATATTCAATAAAATATTATTACAGACATTGTGGATTATTTTTGCAGAACGAGCAGTAAGTATGATATCAGTTCTGATTATTCATAAAGTAAATATTTACGCCAGACTTATTTCATGATAACATATCCGTTCATTTATATTTAGTTGTTTAACATCAAATATTTAAAAGATCATAAAATACAATACAAAGTGCATTTACAGAATATAACAGCATTTATTTGTTTTAGCTTGACAGTCAGTCAATCACAGCTTGATAGTGTTGGGGAATGTGGCCCAGAGTAGAGTACTGATGGAACTTCTGACCTGAAAGTTGATTTCTTTTACAGTTTGGATTTCACTTGTTTCCACGGACATAGAGACAACTTTTTCATAGTCCATTGGTCTGATCTAATTTAGTGGAAGAGAACACTCTGTCTAAATTTGTCACTGTGGCCACCAAGGTTGGCACCGGCAGATGGATCACTGAGCACTACACATCTCCCTTAAAAATTTCAAACCAAACTAAAAATATAACAAATTATTCATGGGAGAGGAAACTGGCTATTGTCTTTTTGTAGATGCTATGACCCAAAGATGTCACCTGGTTGAGATTGTGTTGGATATAACATGTCCTAGAATATAACATATGTTCCAGAGGGATGCATGGGGAAACCCTTGAATAAATGTCACACACTGTACTGTACACATCACTTATTGCACAAGTTACAGAGGACTTTAACACATTGTCTTAATCGTGCAGACAATTTTTATTTCTAGTTGAGTTTTATTAAACTAACTTAATGCCTTGAGAATTGATACAGCACTTCTGCTGCTCCCTACTCACCATGCTACATGCCAAAAAATGAAGATCATTTTTTTTCTCAGCATCTCCAAGCACCAATGGATGCCCTGTCCTCTCTTCTATCAACTGACAGCCTTTAAGGGCTGTCAAATCCACCCGCTAATCAACCAATAATACCAGCAATTGGTAATTAGGCATCCCCAGAGTAAGCAATTAATTGTTGGTTCACAACATGCCTTCACCCCCCTAATAGTTTGGTAAAAAGACAGGCCATTTGATGTTATGTTTAATAGTCATGAACTTTTATTGCCTATCAAACACAACGAGTCAATTACGTAGGCGAGTGAAGATGTCTGCTACAGGCCCTGCTGGGGAGAGAGGTCGATTAAGGATGTTGAAGGACCTACAGCTTTAATGGATGGATGGAGAGTAAATAAACAGAAACAGATCATTAAGCAATAACCAAAATCAAAAAGCAACATTTTCTCTCTCCCTTTCCCCATTTTTTTCTTATTCTGTTTGTTTCAGCATTTGTTTTTACTTTCTATTGATTATTTGTTCTCTTGTCCTGTCTTTCAAGGGAATGAGGGTGTCTATTTTTTTCCATGTTGTTAGCTTGACTGGGTAATGAGTCTGTTACCCCATTACCCCATCAATCAGTCCAAAGTAATCTGCAACATACAGGGTTATTAAGCATGCAGACAAAAACAAACATATCAAAATTGGTGGCTTCATGATCATCCATTTCTATTATTTAATGACTTTACCCTTCACCACTAACACTGTTCTGTACCAAAAAAGCAGATATAGGACACATTGCTGTCTTTTTTCACCCATATATGCTATTGTGTTTATCAACGTTTTACAAAACATTAAATTCATAACCAGTAGAGTGAATAAGGAGCCAACAACCAAGTTTGAGCACTTGTTTCAGCCTGTATTGTTTGTTCTGTAGAATTACATTCTTATACTTTATTTCTATTTTCTATTCCATGACAACAAATAGTCTCTTTTTCTCCGGAAAATCCATAGTATAGTAATATACTTAAATTAAACCAAAATAATTAGGAATTTAAATTTTCCCTTTTCCCTTATTTCTTCCCTTCATTATAATTTGTGTTGACAAAGACATTTGGCATTTGCATGTCAGCCTTTGGGTGGTGAGCTTGTAGACCCCACCCAATAACCCTAAGCAGGTAGAAGGTTGGAGTACAGGTGCAAAATGTAGGAGTTATTGTGAATTAAAGGGGGATATGTATATATTTTGTTTCTGCTTAAAGTACAGTATATAGTACAAATAGTTTACAAAAGGCAATAGTAATTAAAAAAAAGAAACTTGGTTAAATTACTGTAATCATCAAAAAACTTACCATGACCGGGTCTAATGTTACATCTAATGTGGTAGTCACTCTAAATAGAAATGTAACTGGCATGGATGATTTCATTTGTTTCCACAGTATTGTAAAGTACAAATCAAGCACAGCTGCACTGGCTTTTTAATTATAAAAGCCACTACAGAGCAGAGCAGCTATGAAAAGTTAACTTGCATCCTGTTGATAGCAGCAACCGTATGCAATATTATTTTCTTGTCTATCACAATACCTGGAATTCACTGTTTCTGCAAATGCAGCTGGGCAAAGGTGGTTAACAGATGGATTTGTTTGCTGTAAATAAAAAAATGCAGATGCACATCTGACCTGTCTGTTTTATGGGTCAACATTCCCTGCTGGTGCTCAGGCCTGAAGCAAATGAAGTTACCAAGAAAGAAGACTTTCTTGGGAGCGAGAGCTGTTCACCACTCAGCACCATTAGTGTATCCCGTCTGCTCACAGTGAGTTATCCACCTCCATCACTCTGCAGGTTAATGTGCTCTGAGCTTGTTGTAGCATGGAGGACAAAGGCCTACCTGGCCAGCCATTAATACTGACCTTTTTACTGGCAGCTCCCTGGAATGAAGTGATGTAAATGTCAGCAACAAATTTTGCAGCGTACTTTAAAATGAGTAAACTTTCATGCATGGGATTTGCGGAGTTGAGTATGTGAAAGACATCTGTTTTAAAATCAAAAGTGCATAAATGCACATGCAAATGGATTTGCATGTCTGCTCTTTGTTTTTTGGTTTCTATTTCTAGCAAGTTTATGTACTTTTAATACAATGTTCCTTCTGGCAACCTGCAGGCAGTAGAAACTA
>NC_090789.1:8260972-8358472 GCF_040054535.1 Antennarius striatus | reverse complement strand
ATATGTTACATCTGTGAGCACTATTATTCAAAAGTAGTATCACAGAATACTGACTAACAGGCCACCAGTGTGGAAATTGTTTTTGTTTCATTTTAAGTTTTGGCCATTTTTGTGACTGTGAGTCTTCAGTGGACATGTTCATGCAGAAAGCAGAGGTGATGAGGAGGTGATGGGTAGGTTTGGTATCCAGCAGAGGAACGCAAAAGGACAGATGGTGGTTGACTAGGCAAAAAAGATGGAAACAGCTATAGTGAATACTTTCTTCCAGAAGAGGCAGGTAGATAGGGTGACATATTAAGAGTGGAGGTAGGAGGACACAGGTAGACTACATCTTGTGTAGACGGTGTAGTCTGAAGGAGATCAGTGATGGCAAAGTAGTGGTAGGTGAGAGTCTAGTCAAACAGCATAGGTTGGTTGTCTGTAGGATGACTCTGGTGTTGAGGAAGATGAAGAGGGCAAAGGCAGAACAGACAAAATGGTGAAAGCTGAAAAAGGAAGAGTGTTGCATGACTTTTAGGAAGGAGGTAAGGCAGGCTCTGGGTGGTCAGGAGGTGCTTCGCAATGACTGGACAACTACGGCTAATGTCATCAGGGAGACAGGTAGGAGAGTACTTGGTGTGTCATCTGGAAGGAAAGTAGATAAGGAGACTTGGTGGTGGAATGAGGAGGTACAATAGTGTATACAGAGAAAGAGGACACTGAGAGGACTGAGGAGAGTAGATAGGAGTACAGGGAGATGCAGCATAGGTGAAAGTAGAGATAGCAAAGGCCAAACAAGGGGCTTGTGATGACTTGTATGCTAGGTTGGACAGTAAGGAGGGAGAGACTGATCTATACGGGTTGGCAAGACAGAGAGACAGAGATGGGAAGGACGTGTAGCAGGTTAGGGTGATTAAGGATAGGGATGGAAGTGTATTGACAGGTGCCAGTAATGTGATGGGAAGATGGAAAGAGTACTTTGAAGAGTTGATGAACGAGGAAAATGAGAGAGAACAAAGACAAGAAAAGGTGGCTGTTGTGGACCAGGAAGTAGCAAAGATTAATCAGTAGGAAGATAGGAGGGCATTGAAGAGGATGAAGAGTGGAAAGGCACTCGGTCCTGATGATATACCTGTGGAGGTATGGACGTGTCTAGGAGAGGTGGCAGTGAGTTTCTGACTGAGTTGTTCAACAGGATCTTAGATAGTGAGAAAATGCTTGAGGAATGGAGGAGTGTGCTGGTGCCCATTTTAAGAACAAGGGAGATGCGCAGATTTGTGCTACTACAGGGGAAAAAAGCTAATGAGCCACACAATGAAGTTATGGGAAAGTGTAGTTGGCGCCAGACTAAGGGCAGAAGTGAGCATTTGTGAGCGAAGAAAGAGTACTACAAATGCAGTATTTGCTTTGAGGATGTTGACAGAGAAGTACAGAGAGGGCCAGAGGGAGCTGCATTGTGATTTTGTAGATCTGGGGAAAGTTTATGACAGGGTACCCAGAAAGGAACTGTGGTATTGTATGAGGAAGTCTGGAGTGGCAGAGAAGTATGTTAGAGCGGTCCAGGACATGTATGAGGACTGTAAGACCGTGGTGAGGTGTGCTGTAGGTGTGACAGAGAAGTTCAAGGTAGAGGTGGGACTGCATCAGGAATCAGCTCTGAGCCCCTTCTTATTCACTATGGTGATGGACAGGCTGAAAGACGAGGTTAGACAGGAATCTCCACGAACCATGATGTTTACAGATGGTGTTATGATCCGTAGTGAGAGCAGGCAACAAGTGGAGGAGAAGCTAGAGAGGTGGAGGTTTGTCCTGGAAAGGAGAGGAATGAAGGTAAGACAGAGTACATGTTTGTGAATGAGGGACCTAAGTGAAGAGTGAGGTTACAGGGAGAAGAGATCAAGAAAGTGTAGGATTTTAAGTACTTAGTCTCAACAGTCCAGAGCAATGGAGAGTGTGGAAAAGAGGTGAAGAAGCGTGTACAGGCAGGATGGGAGTGACCAGGATGGATAGGATCAGGAATGAGTACATCAGAGGGACAGCACATGTTAGAGGTTTTGGAGATAAAGTCAGAGGCCATATTGAGATGGTTTGGACATGTCGAGAGGAGAGATAGTGAATATTTTGGTAGAAGGATACCGAGTGTTGAACTGCCAGGCAGGATGCCTAGATGAAGACCAAAGAGGAGGTTTATGGATGTAGTGAAAGAGGACATGAATGTAGATGACAGGGTTAGATGAAGGCAACTGATTCGCTGTAGAGACCCCTGAAGGGAAAAGCCGAAAGTCTCTAAGGCAAAGTTAACTGTACTGATTCTTTACTGTACAGAAACCAACACTATGAGCAAGTGCTTGGTGAAAGTGGCAGGGATAAACTGTCTTTTAATAGGCCGAAAGGTCAAGCAGAAGCTAGGCTGTACGTAATGGACAGGTAATTCAAATCCCACAACTACTTAAAATAAACAAAAAACAATACATCTATCACCCATATTATTTCTCAATGAACCCAATCAGTTTCATTCATTTCAAATTTGGCATCAATTGTACGGAACAAAGTCCTGATTAGAATTTGACAGCCAAAGTTCGAGGTCAGAGGTGCTTCACAAAATGTATTTTCAGAAAATATGTGTAAACTATGAAATTTCCCAGCTAGATAGTGGCTCTTGCGAATGAATACATTTCACTTTATTGAAATGGTCAGTAACTCTTCCAGCTGATGTGTCATCAGAATTTCACTTTAGAAGGTTCAGTCTGAGGTAATTCTTTCTCGAGTGGGAGATAGATGATGTTTTATTCAGAGACATTCTGCTCTGACATTTCAGCAACAGTGGGAAGTGTGAATGCATGAAGCATCATAAATGTAGTGATGGGCCTTCCTAGAATGTTCATAATCTTAATTTCACTGGATATTGCACAGAATCACAAATTTTACAGAATTACAAACGACATTAGCCATCACGTTTACAGAATATGAATAAAAGTTTGTCATATTTTATATTGATTCATTTCATATGGATTTACAAATCCGCATCTGAGTGCACAATGTATTCATCATAATTAATCAATAATTGTAAAAACTGTGTAGTAAACGGAAGGTCGTATGTTAAGATTGTAAATTGTGAAATACAGTGAAGCAGATCCTGAAAAAAAAATTATAGCCTTGAGATTCAGGCAACTATATTGAATACATTCTGATTTTCTGCAAACTCAGCCTTCTTTTTTCAATTGTTCCATCTTTTTCATCTTTTTTTATTATATTTATACTTTTTTATTCTCTCCTTGTCTCTTATTTTCTCTGGCACAAATCAACACACACAAGCATGCCCGCTGTGACGAGTTTGTCACGATTGTTCATTCAGCCTGGCAGCTGAACTTAATGTGGTCCTCAGCTCCTGAGTTACCTTCAAATGTGTTTTTCCATTATGCCTCTCCTCTCCATCCACTGCATCAAAGCCATGTGGTCACGTATGAAAACAAAGCTGTTTAGAATCAGTGTGTTTGTGTGTGCGACAGAATGAGGTTTGCTGGATGCAATTGTAAGGTTAATTTCATATGATCAGTATTGTTTTTTTTTTTTTAATGAACACACTCAGTCCTGTATAAGGCAGGCACATACACAACTTAATTAAGTTTATCATTCATTGAATATGTTCTTGTTTTAAAGGATATTAATGAGTCAAATTTTTTCTTCCTTTTTCCAATTGTTTTTAGATCAATATAGTGCGCCCTCACGCATCCGTGCATCAACGCATTCACCTCATCGCGGAGTTTTGAGTGACAGTCAAGTGATACCATATGCGCATTCTATTGGCTTACAGAATCCGGAAGTGTGCTCAGTTCCGTGAGTCTCGGATTTACGTGAGACCCAAAAGTGCTTTGAACAGTCAATAAGAGTGTGGGAAAAGGTAATACAGATATAAGGTTGTTTAATATCGGTATGGGGTCATTAATTAATGTTTAATTACCGTAAATAATAAGATAAATAGTTTGTCACTGTCTCGGAAATCGATAATTTTGTGTGGTTCCTGGAACACAGTAACCGCAAAGACATGTACATGGAAAGCGGAATGATTACAAAATAATATGTTTTCCTTTTACTAATAATATGTATTTGTTTTCTTTCTTCTCCTTATTTGAGTTTTCTATGCCAAGGGTCACCTCAGCAGATTTTTTTTAAATGTGTTCCCAAAACAGCAGTAATCTCTGTGAGGCACAGAGCACTGATGCTGGAAAGCTCTCCCGCATGACAAATATTCTGAATGAGGGACGAATCATCCATACGCAGGCAAACTGCTTCTGAAATTTAACTTGTAGTATTTTTTGAAATGTGTCATCACAGATACATTTCAAGTCCATAAGCACGTATTTGGCAGGATTTTCTCTAATCATTATCATATTATGATCCCCCTCACAGAAAATTCTGTTCTTATGCAATCACAGACACTGCGACACAAACAGAATGACTAAGTAGAGGGAGAATATGGCAGTTCTGTGTGTCTGTGTGTGCATGTGTGAGTCCAAGAGAGCATCACAGAAGCGTTAAAAGACATGCCAAGTGTTGAATAATGGTATGGCAAGTGTGAAAATGAACACAGTGATTGGGATTAATGACCTTATGGGAGGCTAAAGTGGGCATAATGGGCTGGAAAAGGCATATTCTTGATAAAACTGCAGGAATGGTAATGGAACAAACTGCTGAAGTCAGGGCCCACTGTTGAGAGATATCGATGCTAGATTTAGAACTGATGGATTTTATTTCCGTGCACCTTAGGGTGATGATGCTCTTTGATTGCATTACAGCCTTCTTCTCTCACACCCAGGCAGCTCAAGTGTTTCATTGTTTGGTTTCTGTCATAGCGTACGATATGGACCATTAAAGGAATTGAATACCTCATCATTCTGTTCACATTTGTAACAACAGCTATGATTATTTGGCAGAAAATATGCATACATCATTCTAGGACTGAGTTTCCTAAAATGCATTCATACCAAGCTCTATAGTGAATGCATGGGTGCCCCTGCGTACTCTGGCTTCCTCCCACCTCTAAAAAAAAGTCAGATACAGAACAATTTTTGATTCCAAACTGACCTTAGGCATGAATGTGAGTGTGATTGGGGATTCTCTTTTATGCATAGCTCTATAATGAACTGGCAAATCAGACATGACCTTCACAGCTTTAAGTACACACAATCTCTATTTTAAAAAAAGTCTGAAAAAATTAATTAATACTTTAGTTATTGTTTATGGTGGTAAGGATTTAGCCACTAATGGTTCTATCATTTAGTGTCATCCGGACTGGCTGGACTTATCCTGATCAATTTTGAGCCAATTATTGCATTTTGCAAAGTTTTCCTTCAGGGAAGATGAGATAGTAGTTTACTGTAATACAATAAACTTTTACTTTTGGCAGCATTTTAGACAATTCTATCAAAGTTGTTTGATGGACTCAAATTGAAAATTATTTTGCCTTTCCAGCTCTTGGGACAGATGTCTCTTAAAGTTATGTCAGGGTTTCTTGGAGTTGAGAAAATAAGAGAAGAAAGTAGAATGAAGATTAAATGAAGGGTTTTAAGCTGACCTTCGGGGGGATCACCTGTTCTGAAACAAGTAGAGGAAAAAAGACAGTGGGTTGGATTAGTGAAATGAAGGGTGAGGATGGGTTGAATGAAGCCCATGGAGAGTTGTGGTGAACATGTGTTAAACACAGCTGCTGTTTTGATGCCTGCTGGTGATGCTACAGGATCCAGGCCTCAACTCTGGACAGTGCAAGCATTAGGATTTCAAGGTTGGACAGAGTGCAATGATTATGTGAGAGTGTTGATTAAGAACAGATGGAGGTCATGTAAACATGATAAATCTAAATGGTGGTGAAAAGAACTGAGATTTAGTTTCCACTAAACTGAATCTCTTGCATATTTTCCACCAGTCCTATTAGAATAACATTGAAAACATTTTATCCCTAGGGTCTATCATTGGTATGGAATGATGGGGACAAGTGGATTGATGGGAATGAGTTAGACAGTCGTATAGATGAGTCTGGAAATGAGCTGTTTAGGTAAAGCCCCGCTCCGCTGCATAGCCCCTCCCCCACCTCCGAGGGACAGTGAGGCAGTTCAGTCCTGCCATGCTCTCTGTCATGCCCTCATCATATCACGAAGAGTGTAGTACATGATGGAGGAAGTCTGTTCTGCACTCCCTCGGCTTATATGGAAGTTTCTGTGACAAAATTTTCTTCGCTTTATTCATTCTAGAGTTTTTTTTTATTTTTAAGAGCTATCTTTAATAATTCCTCGTCTATCACAATGTCATCATCCTCCTAGAGCGAGAGAGATAGACAAACCTGGTCGCAAGTATAAACCAGCAGTCCTTCAGTTGAATGTTCAGTCATGGTGATGAAAGGATTTCATAACCAACAACTAAAGAAATTGTGAACCCAGGGATTGTTTGAAAAGGGTTTAGTCCCTTGATACTCAAAACACATCTCAAAAGCGAAGATGAAGATATGGTGGAACAATCCGTGCCCAATGAATTACAGAAAAGGCACACATCTGCATACTAAGAACTTGCCATTTTAAAAGCAAAAACATTTATTATTATTATTATTAATTATTTTCAAAAATGACTAGGTGTGTTTTGTGTGTTTTATCAGAAGGACCACATTAAGTTCAGCTGCCAGGCTTTTAAGATCATATCACAGCTTTTCAGTCATGGATCAGATCAGTTACTGGATTAGCACAGGGTAAACATGAAACAAACAACAACAAAAAAATGGAAATAATTGATTGCCAGATGCATATATTGGAGATATGTTTTCTGGGAAAGAAGTGTAGCAGAAGCATACATAAAATTTAATTTTGAACTCTAAAAATTTCATAACCACTCAGCAGGCCTCCAAAACAACGTTTGACACTGAACCTGAAGTAAATTAATGCTCCCAAGATTTGGGCTTTTATTTAGTTCAAGTTCATTTAATCTTTTTGAATTTCAGTACTTGTAATCTCTTGATTTCTTTCAACAATGTGAAAGAAATGAAATTTTAATCGTTATATACCCCCGTCTGTGTAGCAAATTATGTACTTGGGACTCACTGGATTTACCAGATATTTGAGGCAACATATCAAGCACTTTTGTCTTTGTGTTTTTTTTCTTCTTCATGTGTCCTTGTGTGTGTGTGTGTGTGTGTGTGTGTGTGTGTGTGTGAGAGAGAGAGAGAGAGAGAGAGAGAGAGAGAGAGAGAGAGAGAGAGAGAGAGAGAGAGAGAGAGAGAGAGAGAGAGAGAGAGAGAGAGAGAGAGAGAGAGCATTGGTGTGCATTTGTTGATCCACTTTCACTCATGGCAGAGGAAGAGAGAGCCAGAGACACACAGCCGAGCTGTATAAATTTCCCTTTCTTCCTCTGCTCTACCTCCTGTAACTTACTTTGCCGTAGCATCATGGATGCAGCGGTGACAACGGCAACATTGCAGTAGTCAGCAAAGAAAAGGCACCTTTTTCACACTTTTTCTTTTTCCTCTTAAACCTCTTTTTTCTATTTTTGGCACCTTAAGGGTGTGTCATGGGTCCTCATATAGATACTGTCTTTATAATGACAAAGATCCCTATCTTCTAATTTACTTAGCATGCTTGCTTTGGGATTTCTTTCTGCTGAGAGTTTCTCATTTAGCCCAATTTGGATCAAATCATTTTTCTAAACCATTTCTATGGGGTGGGTATTATAAATTTAGTGATAAAATTGTATAAATGATTTCTCAGAAAGTACTATTTATTTTAGAGATAAGTACATGACTATCTTCACTTCAAGGACTGAGTCTTTAATGTTATGGCCATCACCAGATAAGGATGTTATAAGATGCTGTCCTAAGCATCCTTTTTTTTTAAAGGGATCCTGTTGTGGTTTTGACTCTTTCCTCAGCTTACTCCTGATTCTTAGATAACCCCACCTCTGGCGCTATCCTTCCATTTGTTTCTTGTCTGCATGTGTACATGTGTGTGTGGTTGAGAGTGCATGTGCGAGTGTGTGTGGGTGTGTGTGTGTGTGTGCCTACTACTTCTTTGGCACAGTCCCAGCACCCCTGTCCAGCAGTTTGAAGGCCAAGACTCCTGGCAAAGATGGAATGTCTTTTGGGTCCTGCAGCTGTATGAATTTTTCATTCTCTTTCCTTACAGACGCTCTTGCCCCCTTTCTTTCTCACCAGTTACCCCTCCCTTATTCGCCAGTAATGTCTGTGAGTCTGAGATAGGACACTGAATACTCGTACAGGAATAAGGGGCAATACACACAAAAAACATGCAGAAACACATATGGGCAGGCATATTCACACTTGCTCAAACACAATATACAAACTGCAGTCAGAGCAAACATGTCTGGCACAATATTGCGTGGTATTCTATCTATCTGTCTGTCTGTTTGCATGCCTGCCTGCCGGTCTGTCTCTGTCTGTCTGTCTGTGTGTAAAGTCTTAACAGATGTAAAGAAAAATACAAATGTATCAACAAGGAAAAGGTCAAGTGTCTTATCTATGATTTTTTTGTCATTTAAGTTAAAAGTTAAAAGTATGTTGCTCCTCTGCGGTCACTCTATTCTTTTCTGGCATTCAGCTGTGTGGAATTAGCATCAAGTAACTGGGAAAACCTGGACGGGGTTCCCAGGCTACTTAACCGCACCTGACAATTGACTGGGGGCACGTCATTAGTGGCAGACAACGGGGTTGTAGAGGTGGTTGCTGCCAGGTTCCCATGATTTCTGAGTAATGTCATGCTGCTATTTGTTCTGTTAAATAAATATGTGTTAACTTTGTGTCACTGAGTCTGAGCATGTGGAGAAAGGGCAGAGGAATGCAGATGAATCTTCTCTGCAGGGATTTCACCATAACGCAAGTGGTTACAAAGGCGAGCAAGGATGGACTCTCACCACAACTGCTTTAGCCGGCACATAGACTAATGGATCAGGTACTTAGTGGTCCATTACTCAGTGGTTGCCTGAAAGGTGTTCAAAAGAGACAAATTACAAAAGTCATTGAATCACATGACAGATGAAAGGGTAAAAGAGAAAGGTTTTCACTTCTGTCATCTACCGTCCACATAACTTCTGCACCCATGCACACACAGCGGATAAACAATGACTACATGAGACAACCTGACATGTCCTTTTCATGGTCTACAAAATAGACATGTCAAATGGTGGTGGCACAGCCCATCCATTGAACCTGGACAGATTTTTAAAGAGAAATTGCCAATCAGGAAGTCAAACCCTGAGGTTATGACATTTTAGATCTTAGCTCCAAAGACATTTAACATCAGAGCATGTGATATGTTAACTTTTACTGCTGTCTTGTGATTCGATGACCTAGCAGGTCCTAGAGATTCAAGTAATGCCAAATGTGTGCAGAGGTTGTGCTATTTTTCACATACTTTTTTTGACCAGTGAGATTTCTTGGTGGGTTGCTTTTTACACAGATCTTATGATTCCACATACCCCTCTTACTTTTTAATAGTCAGAATTGTCCCTTAATCAATTAGGCCTTGTTCAGACTAGTCGCCTATATCCAATTTTTAGCCCATCCAGATTGATGTCGCATATCTTGTGTGCAGTCTGAATAATCCCAGTCGGATTTTTGCTTGACGGATTGAAACCACATACATGAGGTAGTTTTGTGTCGGATAGGGACAGAGGAGTCTGCAGTCTGAACATCTCCCAACACTCCTCGATGTTATATTTGCAACGCGAGAGGGAGGCGCTAGAAGGAAGAGAGCCATGCATTTTGGAGCGGTAAAACACGGAAGAAGAAATTGACGATGTGTGGTGTGTGTTTTCTCCACCTCTACCAGACAGTGTTACCGCCAATACACTAAGGTAACAAAACTTCACGTTTGTCGTTGTTGTGTTTTCTGCCATTGCAAATATATAACCACACACATTACATGCACTGAATGATGAATACACCACGACGTCATTGCTAGGGCAACCTGTTAGATCAGCCAATAATGTGGCCCAGTCTGAATAGACCCAGATCGTATTTGGACACTTGCTAAAAACAGTGTGAACAGTCACCCCTAAAAATCAGATATGGAAGGAAATCTGATATGTCTGCAGTCTGAACAGGGCCTTATGGATCAAATCCATTACAATACTCTGTGAAAACTCCTAACACATGGTGATTTGTGAAATCCATTTGTACGGGAGTTTGTTTGCTGTTTTTTGTGACAGAGGAAGAGAGTGGTTGAAAACTTAGGTAAAAATGGAGAAAGAAAGAAATGAGCAGGGAAAGACAGTGATGAGTTATGTAACCCATGTTATTTATAGTAATTCATTTCATTTGCAGACACTCCCTAAATGCATGCATTTTGTAGACACTCCCTGAGTGGAGGGGGGACGTTCCCTTGAACCAGGAAGTAAAAAAAGTGGTGGGGGTCCACCCCGAATGCATTACTGGAGTATAGCAGGGCCACACATGGACAAACAGCCATGCATGCACACACTCACACTTAAGGACAACTTGGAGTAATCAATTCACTTAAACTGCATGGTTTTGGAGGTGGAGGAAAGCCTGAGAATACAGACAGAAGCCATAGAGACAGTGGGAGAACATAGAAGACTCTGCACCTAAGAAATCAAACCCAGAATCTTCTTGCTGTGAGCCAACTGTGCTACTGCTCTCACCACTGCACCAATGTGCCACCCTTGTTTAGTGCATACTTATTTTAAGTTGTCTTTAAGTGGCTGAGGTTGGCTTTTACATTTCATTGACAGATTTTTTCTTTAGTCAGCAGAATTGATTTGTAGCATCTACATTCAATGTGGAGCATTGTATACGAACAAAAAAAACATTCACACGCAAACATAAAATCACGTAATCTGTGTGTTGTTATATATGCAATTGTTCAACAACAAGGCTTCCCATGATGAGCGCAATTGTAATGGCATTTGGAATAAACATTAAGTGGCATAGTGTCAGACAGTCTGTGTGCTGTTTCGGTCCAGATCAGAGGTTTTGACCCGAGTTTGTCTAAGCAGGGGAAGGGGGTGAAGAGGGGGCAGGGAGGGGAGAGAGCTCAGCTTCCGGACAGCCTGGTGTAAGACCTGTGGCAGAGTCGGCTGGTCCTGGCCAATGTTCCCTCTAACTTTTCATGTGTCTGGGCAAACACACAAGCTTCCTGAGCGCACTCAGGACAACTGTGAGCAACATCAGATGTGCACGCTGTGGCCACACACCAGTGTCACACTTGTTCAAAACCTTGGATCATAGAAAGTTACGTAACTTATTAAAATAATCAAATTACATCAGCAATTTTCATTAGTTTACTTTTAATATAAGTGATTTGGCCCACTTGAAATGAAAAAGAGAAAACTCTTGTTCTTCATAAGATGTGTAGTATGTTATATGTGAGAGTCATGCTTTGGCAATGAAGAGTACTGCTTTGTGTTAGGTGAGGTCCAGTTGTGACCTGGCTTAGGGTCCTGTTGTGGAAGAAATTGCACATACAGTATACACCTTTCAGACATAACATTTTGTTCACATTAAAACATTCACATTTTTATACAATGATGTATGCTGTTGCTTGTGATGCATTGTAAATGCCTGTAACTTTGTAAAATATCGAATTAGTCCTTTTTTTATGAACATTTCTACTACCCATAAATTGTCTAGTAGTAACTGATTAATATCAATAAATAAAAAATCTTAATAAATGTCACTAGAATATGCACAAATTTCACTTAAATTTTATCGTACTTTTCACGTGGTTGTACACTTTCTCCTGGTTAATGGCTTTGTCTGCTTCTCACTTTGAAAAAAAAAACTGAGACTGTGCGAGCAGCTTGCACTAGTCCTGGCCCTCAGACTACAGTCTCTTCTCTGAAGGCAGTAGGCTGAAGAGGTTGTAAGACGGGTGGTTGTGTGTGTGTGTGTGTGTGTGTGTGTGTGTGTGTGTGTGTGTGTGTGTGTGTGTGTGTGTGTGTGTGTGTGTGTGTGTGTGTGGTCACCCACAATGCTTAGTGCTTTGCGAGTGAGGTGCTGTAGATATCCTGGAGGGAGGAGAGAGAGACATTGACAGTCCTTTCTGCTATTTTAATGACGTGACAGGAGGAGGTGCAGGAACCATACCAAACCATGATGCACTGCAGAGGATGCTCTCAACGGTGCCACTATAAAAGGTGAATATGATGGGGGTCAGATGTGCTTGCTCTTCACAGCTTACGCAGGAAGTAGAGACATTACTGTGCCTTACTGTGCCTTCTGTTTCTGGTCCAGGGGACACCCTGGACCAGAAACACAACTTGGTGCTGCTCACCCTCTCCACAGCCGCGCTGCTGATGTTGAGTGGAGCATGCTGGCTGTGTTCTTTCCTGAAGTCAACAACAATCGCCTTAGTCTTCTTCAAATTCAGAGAGAGGTTGTTGGTGCTGCACCACCTGGCCAGGTTACTCACGTCACTCCTGTAATGTGACTCATCCTTGTTACTGATGAGACTACTGTTGTTTCATCTGTAAACTTTATGATCAGTTTGGAATTGTGCGCTGGTATGCAGTCATGGGTCAGCAGGGTGAAGAGGAGGGGACTCAGAATGCATCATTTGGGGGGGTCCCTGTGTTCGGGACGATGGTGCTCGATATCTTGCTGCCGAGCCATACTGCCTGTGGTCTCCCTGTCAGGAAGACCATGTTAAGCCATGTTTCCGTAAACACAAACACACAACATTTTCTCACTTTCAGATGTAGTCAAGCTTGTTATTCAAAGAGCATACAGTGACCATCATGATGGTGAGGATCGCCAGCTTGTTTGGTTTAGCCGCTAGCCCAGCCTGGATACTTCCGTGCTTGCACCGCTTCTACTTCCTTTCACACCGCTTGTAGCACTTCCACTGCAGGCGAGTTGTGGTAGTGCAGGTAAGGGATGAAACGCGACTCCCTCTACCGAAGCCGCTTGGTCTTACCCACAGATCACAACAACCTGTCACTTCAGCCAGTAAGACTGTCAGATTAATTTATGCATTGATGCATTGGCCTTTCAGCCTTATGTTAGTTTAAAGCCAAGTGTGTTGTAAGTGATTTAATTTCAGTGCTTGTGTTAAATATTTGAGAAAAGTGGATGTTTAAAAAGCAGTTGTATAAAACAATTCTGTGTATTTGTGCTTCCTGCAGATACTTTTATTTTTTTACAGTCCTGTCTGTTGTGCAGTTGCATGAAAAAATCAGTACAGATTACATGTTATGTGAGTATTGACTAAGTGAGGAGGGTCTTCTATGAGAGCTACAAGTTGCTGTGAATTGTTGAATATTGAATTGTTTATGCATATGGACCGTCTGAACAGGCTCATCCGCCGAGCGGGCTCAGTGGTCGGGCTGAGCCTGGACTCTGTGGAGACACTTCTGGAGAGCAGGACCATGTCTAAAGTCAGGGCTATCATGAACAACACCAGCCACCCCCTGCACACCACCTCCTACCGGCAGACTGCTGTCACACAGCGCCTCCACAGAGAGGCTGAGGTCCTCCTTCGTGCCCCGTGCCATCAGGGGGTACAATGACTCCCTCAGGAGAAGCAGGGGGGAGGTGGCGAGGTCTGCACGTGGTTGAATGGAGGGATGGGATGTCAGCCTGTGCTGCAGTGTAGTGGGGCCAAGGTGTTGTGATGTTTTAATATTAGATAGTGACGCCTTATGTATTTGACTATTGTGAGATAGATATTAGATATTAGATTTTGTGATATCAGATATGGATTTTGTGATATTAGACAGTGACGCCTTACATTGTAAGAAGGGTGTACCTTACCCACCATGTGGGCCTCCACATGGTGGGTAAAGTGCAATTTTCACTTGCACTTTTTATTTTTATTTGTTATGTTATTTTATTTTATACTGTTTATATTTTAGTTATAATTTAGTATATGTGCTGTTAATGCTACATGTGTCTGTTAGTGTAGTGTATGTCTTGTGGTATGTCTTTTGGTGTCAGTGTTTGTTTTTCTCCTGGTGTTTATCCAGTATTTATTCATTATGTAATGCCTGAGCGGTGGATATGTGCAATTTCCTCCGGGATTACTAAAGTACCTACCTACCTACCTACCTACCTACCTACCTACCTACCTACCTACCTACCTACCTACCTACCTACCTACCTACCTACCTACCTACCTACCTACCTACCTACCTACCTACCTACCTACCTACCTACCTACCTACCTACCTACCTACCTACCTACCTACCTACCTATCTTCCATTACGTTTATGTGTCTTTTTTCTACAAATTGCAGCTATACTGGAGGAACAGCAGGCTAATAATAGTTCTTAATTACAGGTTTGATGATGCATTTAATTACCTTGATCAACAAAAGTCAACAATACTTGAATTTTCCAGCAACCTGTAGGGGCAAGATTTCATTTGGTGAATTTATCCTAAAATAACATTGACAGCTGGTGGACTTGTTTTCATTTGCTCATCATGAACATCTAATCTGTTAGCTACACATAATGAAATCGTAGTTAGACTTTAGTAGCAGAGATTAATATTTCTCTGCTGCCTTATGAATGGCAGCTGGAAACTCAGCTCTTACATCCAACCACCAGCAACAAAAAGAAAAAGCCCAACAACACTGATCATAGTTATTAAATATTATAAACAGTGTCAAGGGCTCATAGTTACAATTGGGATTCTGCAATAGTAGAGGCAAAAAGCAACCAAAAACAAACAACAACCAAAAAAAATAAAAAATACTGCAAAGATGATGCTAATTAATTAAATGCTGATATAGTTTAAAATGTCTCTATCATTGCTTTGCATCATGTCTGTCTCTATTTACTTGTATTATTATTAAAGCCATTCATTCATAAAATTGGTCAAACAGATTGAGACGACAAAATTATGAATTTTGTAAAATCTTCAGTCATCAAAAGAACACAAAATAACTCTTTTGTGCCTGTGATTTTAAGAATAGCCAGTCCTTCAGTGAGAGACTTGTTTGATTTGATTCACTTCTGTCCGTTGAAATGTGTTTCGGATTTTGACTTGTACTATGGCGTATTTATGCCAATTGCAGCAGTAATTGCAGAACTCATGTGGTATTCGATGTGAGAAACCTCTTCTTATTGGCCTTGCAAATACTGAAGAGAGAGGGACGTACAACAGTATAGAGGATATCATCTTTTACTCAATAATAATAAGAAATCAAGTCTTCACATGCAGTATGAAAAACAACACAAACACATATAAAAACACTAAATTATAAAATGGTTAATTATAAGATACTGTATAATTACACGGCTGTACAATCAATGTTCTTGAACCTTCGTCATTGTAAGCTTGCATACTGGCTCTGTGGGGCCAGTAATGGAATAAAGTCAAATAATAATTTTCATGTACACTATATTATATATAAATGCAATTTTTACTTTTTCATTTCGCATTTTCAATATCTTAAAATTTTTATTGTTTTTATTAACTCTATAAAAGAAAATAGAGCTCTTCTGAATTCTATTAAAAGTCTTAATAATTTCATCAGATTCTATGTTTTACAGGAATTCTGCGAATAGTCAGATTAATAATAAGTAGAAGAAACATTACCTTCTAAGCAAAGGCAAACATGAATCCAATTATACATTATAATGGCCTTTTATCCATGAAGCTCGGAACAAAAAAAAGCTTAAATAAGGTCTTTCTTTATTAAATGCAATACTCAATTGCACCTGCCTCCCCTGACCGCACGTCACTGCTCAATTGATACCTACATGTAAATCCAGTAATAACTGTTAAATCCAGTGATTTATGCTGCTCCAAAAATCTGCATGGGGACTGTGTTGATGTCCTTTTAAAAACAACGTTGCTTTACACGATTAAAATCTGGAAACTTTCCATGAAGGATCTTGGCCTGTGCTGAATTAATAGCATTGCACAGTTCCTGAAAATATATCAGAGACAACGTGATGTATTTGATGGCATATTATATTACTGGAGACATTCATTTGAAAAGGAAGGACTAACATGACTTATTGGAGATCACATAATAAGTATCTTAACAATCAATGGGGCTACATAAATTTTGGCTGTCTGAGGCATTCTTTTCCTCTTCAGTGTTACAAGTTTATATTTTGTGACCTGTCAGCCAGCATTAATCATCTTATCTCTCTCCTAACCCCTAATTTTGCCTTTTTGTCCTCAGGATTGCTGCTACTGTCAACTATGTTTTGCTCACACTGCTAACATCCACATACTCTACAATGCATCAATATGCAAGTATTTTATGGCTGCTTGTCAGATGCTGAAATTGTCTATAATGTCATTCCATATTCAATGCTTGTTTTGTCTCACATCTCGCCCATTGTGACATTTAGAGGAAGTAGGGAACCTGTCAAGTCTGTCTGCCTGTCTGCCTTACATCTTATTTACACATCACTTGGTCAGAATATGTAAAGTGTATCATACCTTCCTGTCTATATGTGAGATTATTTATTTTTCAGTCAGTCTGTTCATCCATTTGTTCACATTTTCATACACAAGTGATTTATGGTCAGAGTACAACTCTGAACAAATTAAAAAAACATCACTCATTTGCAAAATGTGTGCCATTTATTGTAAAAAGTTTAAAAACTCCAAATTAGTAAAAACATTTTACACTTTTTCTGATAGGGTGCTACTCAAAGTTGCGTTTTGCTTTTTGAGTGTATGGATTTAATTTCATTACTATATTTTACAAAGAAATTTTGAAATATTTAAACTCAGAAAGTTTTTTTTTTCACAACACAAATCAAAAAAATTTTTTGTCATGAGCCAAGACTGAACCAGTCCCATTTACAGTGATTGTGACGTACTGTTATATTATCCTGTTGAAACTGTCCCCTGCCCAGATTTAACTCATGCATTTACAAATTGTAATGAAATAATATGCTTTATAATGTAAAAGGAATTTATTGTGAAGGATCTTTTTTGAAAAGAAGAAGAATTTGGTTTCCTACAAGCAAAGAGATTTTTGAAGGACAGACAAATGAAAGTGTTTTCAGCCTTTTTTACAAGACTGATTTTTTCTTTCTTTTTTTGTGTATACTTTTACTTTTGATGTGATTTTCCAAAGGATGTTGCCTATCCTGTCCTGTCTTCAGTTGTTCATGCGATAGAAAGGGTGCATCTGGCAGAAGATGGGTTAATGAATGGTGGAGGGACATACATACACACAGCAAGTGGCTACTAGATCCACATCGCCTGAAGAACTGTAGGAGAGGTTCTTTGAAGCACGATCGCCCCCACGTGGCCGGTAGCGGCATTTTCTCCCTCCTTTCCTCACCTAAACAACATAACATGACAACTGCTGCATTGCCTTTTCTCTTCAATAAAAAAACAAAAATAGACATAGTAGCTGATGAATCGCTTGTGACAGGCTGATATACGGATAGTATTGTTTTTTTGATGACCACCACTAAATGGTCTGCATGCTGACACAGTCAACCACATAGCAAGGACGACAATACAAATCAGTCCCAGCACTCCCTTTTTTTCCTGCCAAGATACCATACCTGACCCTTGCCCTGCCTGGCCATCGTATCTTTTATGACTCAAAGACACTGGAGCAGAAGACGGGACAGACAAGGACTTATGAGCACTAGCACTGCCTTCTCATTTAGTCCTTTCACTCACTTCTCTCCAGTCCACATTTTCTTCCCGCTTCTCCTGCATTTATTCATCTGGTTTGATCAGATAAAATCTCTCCAAGTGATTTTTAAACCATTGCAATGGCAGAAACCACCCAGGTGACACTCTGTACTAGTCTACGAATAGGTTTTAAAATATTTTCCCAAATTACCAATTCCAGATTTAAATTAGAACTCAAAGAAATTGTGGGAAACAGTTATTATATTCTTTAAAGTTATATGGCAAAGGTTATACAGTACCTTACTGATTTCTCCTAATAAAATATAAAACTACAGCCAACAGCCATTAGTTTAGCTGAGCATAAAGAGAGAAATAATGTCTTCCCTCGATCCATCCAACAGCAACAAATTACAACTACCAGAACATTTAAAGTTAATCGTACAATATGGAATGGCCAATGTTAATCAGTACAAAAAGTGTACCATATACTAGTAGTTATGTTCCACATTATATGTTGGCCACTCAGAATCTTACCACCACCACACAATCCCACACACAGTAAATGGCTTGATAGCTTAAAGCTAATGTCTCTGCAATTAGTACATGGGCACTCTGGGCCAATAAATACCATCTGAGTGCAAAAACAGACAAGCATTCAGATTCAACACACATAACAAAATTATTCCCTTTGCTTTGTCTCGTTTTACACTTTAACATTTCATGTTTTTTCTTTGGCCTAAGCCAATGGTTTGAAAGTGTCAGGGGTCTGTGAAGGGTCTAGGAGGGGTTTGGGGATCCCCAGTGAAATAGGGATCTTCATTACTATTCCGATAACTACAAATTAAGAGAACTACTATGTTTATAAATTGATTCCATGTAAATCATGTAGGGCAGCACGGCGTTGCCGCACAGCAAGGTGGTTCCGGATTCGAGTCCAGCTCTGTGCGGAGTTTGCATGTTTTTCCCCATGTCTGCCTGGGTTCTCTGGCTTCCTCCCACATCCAAAACATGCGCTCCAGGATAATTGTCCTGAAGTGCATGTCAGGACAATTAACCTGGAGATCAATGTCCTGACATGCCAATGATCTCCAGGATAGGAATGAGTTTGTGTGTGCGTGTTAGTGTGTCTGTGTGGCTCCGCAGTGCACTGGCGTCGCTTTCGAAGTTTCCATGCCTCACGCTCTAAGACAAGCTGGGATAGGCTCCAGTTCCCCGCAACCTGCGCAAGCGGATGAAGCGTGTTGGGAAATGGATCAATGAATAAATTATGTACTGTTGTTGTGATTAACTCTCATTAAGAATGTAAAATGTGAAAATATATCTTAAAGCATAAAAGTATTTCCGTAAGACAGTGACAGGACATTGAGAATAATTTTTTTTTTAAACACATTCACAGCAAAAAAAAAAAAAAAACGATCCATGTTTTGGCATAACTTATAAGAAATATCTGTTCATTTATGGAATACTTGGCCTGCTTGAAAAAAATTAATTTGAGCAATGCTAGTCCCAAAACACGACATTACCAAAAATAGCTTAAGTATTAGAATCTATGTCAAACTATTAATACTTTGCATGTGGATATAATAAAGATAAATCACAAGTCAAGTCTACTTTGGACACTTCATACATAAAAATAAACTGTTAAATTTGATTAACGAATGTGAGAATAACCAAGACATGTTTCTAGAGTTACTCTTTACTTGAATCTCTGCCTGGAAATACCCCACCTAATAAACAGGGACTTGGACATGAGGAGGAGCAATGTTCTCCAGACTCAGGCCTGCTTCACTGGACCTCAACACAACCATTTCATCTGTTCAGCCGACAGGCCAAATCAAGTGGTCTTTATTAAAGTTGCTTTGATGGATTTGCCCCCGGCCTCCCCCACCATGATCTATTGCCTGTCCAACCCTTGGAGGTCGTAATAAACTTGTTTAGCAATGGCACCACTACATGCAAGCTGAGCATATGTGTGTGTGTGTGTGTGTGTGTGTGTGTGTGGGTGTATTATCCACTGTGCCTATCTTTTGGCTCATGCAGTATGTCATGTCTTAGGCGTATTGTTAAGACTATTGTGTTATAGATGCAAGTGGCTCCAGGCACTGTGCCCACTTTTGGTGATATTTGTAATTTTCTCACCAATTGTAGCATGATTGCAACAATATCAGATTCAATGAATATCATGCACGGGAAAGAGACTTTTACCTCTTTTGTTTCAATTTTTTTTAAATTTTGAAACGAAGGCATTTTTTTCTTCTTTGCCATATTTTAGACTGGCTCTAATTAGCAGACACTTGGAACATAGTTCATTTTAACTCAGGTCTCATTTATTGTTGTAAGACAAGGTCGGGAGTTGAGTTTGGTTTGGGACATGAAACCTTCAAATGATATGATTTTTCTCAGTAAATGAAGCACGCATATTAGGAGACTTTGTAGACACAGCCAGCGATGGCTTGCGTGTCATCCACCATTTAGTAGTTGCTGCTGTCCCTGAGGTGCACCAGGAAATCCAGCTTGTTGTTACTAGAAGTGAAATTCAGCTGCTTGCTAAAGGCCACCACAATGTCCAATTTTATTGGATGATTCATCAGATCAATGGCTGGGAGCTCTAGCTTGTTGGAGATTTATATAGCTTACATGTTAAGAAGTACCTGACACTGTGGATAAAAAAAAACATATATGAAAAAAAATGTGAACATTTTATTTAAATTTTTGGTCCCAGATGCTAATGTGAACTGTTTCTTGTAAATCCCACTAGTGCATGATGTACTTTTATGAGGCAAAATTATCATAAGTTTCATGAGGAGTGTTCCTATAAAAATTTGGGATCCTTTTGGAGGATGCAGCAAAATCCGTTAGTATTGCTTATTCTGTTTTATTTTACTAATGGCAGAAAACCATTGATTCACTGATGGTTATCTTATGTTATACTTTGCATGAATTGAACTAGAGTTTTGGCTTTTATCGTCTGGTGACAAAACTGAATTAAAACAACTGTTCTATGTTAGCATAGAAAAAAAATATTGAAAGGTTAGATGTACAGTAACAAAAATACCAAGATGTGTCAGTAAAGTTTTATGGGAAATAAAGGTTTTGTGAAATGATTATTTAGTTTATTTAACTTTCTGTACACCTGCACTAAACAATACAAAAAAGAAATAGCTGTTTACACATTTTAAAAAATGTATTAATAGAAATGACACTTTATTAGTTTCAATATTTTAATACAAAAATAGGCATTGTAAAAAGAAACATTGTATCTTGGTTTGATTAAATTCAATTATAGTCTCATGTAAGAACATAATATGGGCAGCTGTGTTTGTTTGTTTTTTTTTTGTTTGTTCCTCTGCCAATGCCCTTCATCTCAGTGCTAAGCTAAAGTATTGGTACTTTCATGAATACATGTGGCTGGCTCTCACTTTCAAATTCACTAAAGTATTTTTTACGGGTTTGAACATGTCACTGGAAACCACTTGAGCACATCTCCAACTCATCTGGAGACCAGCAGGGCTGGCTTGAAGATTTTCCCAAAGTACACAGTCTGTTTTGTTGGCTATCATTCATTATATTGTTCAGAGGTCAATCCAGTCACTACATCAGAAGTTTGCTGGGCGCACCATCATTGTTGTCATGGTAGCCATCAGATTTGGACCTTTCCAGTAATACCATTTAATGCCGTTAAAGCGAACCACACTGGATGAGCTGGGGTAATATATGCCATTCAGGTTGGATGGACCGCAAGCCTCAAACCACCAGCCTGTGGAAAAAATATGTCAGATGTGTCAAGGCAGAAGTTGAATTGATTACACAGCTGTAACTTTATATTGGTGCAGAGGAAAAGTTGGAGTTGGACTAAGAATGCATAGAAAATTGGATAGCAGAAGCTAGGAGATGTTGTGTACCTCCAGATGCAAGCTGTGCACAATTACAGGTGCAGAGGTCATTGTCTCTGTCCTTGGTACTAAACATGGTGCCAGTATGGGTGAGGCTGTTGGTCTGCCCAGCTGTGCCACTGAGGTAGTCAGCATGAAGGCTGGATTTGAGACAAGAGATAAAAATATTTCAGGTACTTCTACCTGAAGTCTTTACCAGGTATCTTTACTAGATAAGAGCTCCAAATGAGAGGGAGTGATTACTCCACAAAAAACGCTTTAAGATTCTTTTTCCTCATATTTCCTAGTACCATCAGTTGGAAAAGTAATGAAATGGGTAAAACCTTTAAATTTGCTTAATTGGGGCTGCCTTTTAGTAAACATGACAAGTGGTTTGTTTGTTTGTTTTCCGCTCATTCTCTTTTGCGTCCATGCATTCCTGATATTGGAGTTAAATTTTGGCAAAGAGCCAAATAAGGAAGGCTCAAATATACATTTCTCTTTCAGCTTCACTTTGTTATTGGGCCTGTGCAGAGGGATGTATGTTTTTAAAAAATGCTGAGCCGTATTACAGCATTAAATAGAAATTCATTTTGCAATAAATCTTATATGTAATATATTTATGGACACCTGTAAGCCATTTGATGCTCATAACATTTTTAGAATATGAACAATACTTTTGTTACAATGTACAATTTCCCCAAGGTTTCCATTGTTGCCAAATTATTATATAAACCAAGATGGGGAAAAAAAGTCATTTATTTCTCAATGGTGTGCTTTGTGAAATAGCCCAAACAGTCAAAGATAAATCTCTTTCTAAAACAAACGGATTCACTGCCATGGATTGCCTGTTGTGTGACTCAGGCTGTCAGAGGGTGGCATTGTCTGAACTACACATTGTGAATGGCATTTTGCACAATATCTTGTCTTACAGTATTGAGACTCTGTTGTGATTTTTCACCATCCTTTCAGTGAAGGGCTGAGTGGATAATTCATGTGATTATTGTGCTCTCTCAACGCCTATACCTGGTGCATATCTATTTTTCACCTAATTGTATCTATTGTACTGTGCACTGACATACTTATCACTGTCTTCTTGATGTATGTTGGTATCTTAATAGGGAATTAATTTCCCTCTTGAGGATTAATAAAGTGCATCCTCTCCTATCCTATTCTATCCTATCACTCAATTATTTTCATGCAACAACTCACAGAGATTGTGTTTGTGTTTATTTTTTGTTTGTCTGTCTGTGCGTCTGTACTGGTTTGAAGGGAGAGGGCAAAAAGGTCAACCATCTTTTATGACCTCTCCTCAACTCTGTCATTCTGTCTGCTTAGCACTGGATTATCCCCAGAGCAAAGTGACCCCCTCCCTATTTAGGGGTCACCATGTCTGTGATGACTAAATGAAGACCTCGTCTTGAATTTGTAAGTTCATGGACCGGGGCAACACAAACATGAAGGGAATCAAAAAGAGAAATACAAATGACAAAAATAATGATGGCACTGGAAAATGACTAGAATAATACTTGGAGAGTGTTTTGTATGATGTTTTCTCACTCCATTATGATGTCTCTGGTAAAAAAAAATAAAAAAAATTGCGAGGCTGGAATCCAGGCTATGGAACATTTTTTCCGCCCTTATACTCCCTGACACATTTGCATTAGCTGTAACTTCCAGGAAAATGTCCAGTTAACCATCCTAGCAGTGCCACAGACCACAAGACTAAAGGCTAATCCCTTTCAAGGTGACTGTGTTTTTTTATTGTTATTGTATCAGTAATGATAAATATACTGTTACACGAACGCGAATGTTTACAATTGGTTTTACTAAAAGAATAGCTATTCTTGGCCACCTCTAAGGGGAAAAGGAAGGAAAAGGATCTGTCAGTATGATGATTAATGTATGAATAATGTTACTGAGATTTAGGTGAAGACCTCAACGTTGCTCTGGGGAGCACACTAGTTGCAGCTGAGGAGAAGGATTGCCTTGGCTGGCTGACTGACTGCACAGCACCATAGCTCTGGGGTGGGAGTTCTAATATAACCCAGAGTAGAAGCCAGCATGCTAGTAAAAACTGGTACATGTTGAACTTGTTACACTGAGCATGATCTCAGGGGTAGCGAGCTACAAAGTTGATTATATTCATTCAGGTGCCTCACCTCACACGGTGTAGCCTGCAGCAAAGTTAGTAAATGTTGAGTTTCATCATACTAATTATGTGAAACAATCTCAGGCATATACAATTTGCTGCACTATTAGGGATGTGGAAAGGATTATCTGCCATTTCTCAGAGCATCAGTCTAAATAAACTTTTACAAAACAGAAAATTTCTGTGAATTTTGATGACATGAAAGCTGACGATTGTGGACAGAATTTTATTTCTGTCTTTTTTAGGGGAGCATGCAATCTTATCCCCGAGGATAACCTTGTTTAGTGACAGCATGTTTGCCATGGAGCTGAGTTTCAGTTGTTGGTTCCCGAAGGGGCAGGCATTGCTGAGTGTTATTGTTATATTTCGATGAATGTGGTTCCCTTTTGGGAATTCTCAGGGGCACCAGCAGCCACAATGTTGGAGGGAAAAATGGAAGCAGGCAAAAGTGGCTGTGTGCTCTGCACTGAGCTTATTTAGTTGAAAGGTATTCTTCAAAAATGGTTCTATGTGTTCCTTAATTTTAGGGCTCGGGGATAAAACAAATGGAAGTAAGAAAAAAAGAAAGACAAAATTTTAACTACTGATAATGGTTTGTAATTTTTATGCTAAAAACTGTATTACACCCAGAGGGAAGGGTGTAATCTCAAGGTGTTGATCCATTGCAATTAAACTCAAATGATGGCTCTTAATAAAACACTTTAATTAACTCATATTCATTCTTCATAGTCTTATGCCAAATACTTTTATAATTGGATGATACTTTTTATGATTGAAAAAGTTACAATAATTAAATTAGATGTTGTTCGGTCACCTGTAGTTGTTGTCCTCTCCATCTATGTAGAAGCGATCATATTGTGAGAAAGCTTCATTCCCCTCTCTGTCTTTTAACTGGACATGCAGGCTGTATTCCTGGAAACTAGTCAGCTTGTGGATGATATCATTCCCCAGCCAGTGTTCCCCTGATGGATCTCCAAAGCCCTGGATTAGACAGAGAGACAGAGAAACAATAGATTCCCAAAATATTCATATATGGTGGCGATTTTTGCCAGGGCCCTGTCAAGCGTTTGTGGACTTAAATGAAAATGGATCTCAGCTCAAGAGGTTGTATCATTATGATGGCTTGAGAATTTCCAATGAATTTATGAAATGAAATACTTCACTCCCAGAGCAAGTTGTCAGTCAACTGAAACTTAATTTACCTTAATATTCCATCAGTGATCCATCTATGTGTGCTACGTATATACCAGTCACATCTGGATTTGAGTGTCTTCAGTAAATTAAAAAAATATTGCAAATATGAAACTGATTGATCACTAATACAGAGTACAGCGGCCAGGGAATACATTTTATGATATTCAGTGATGTGCAAGTGCTGCAAATCGAATCCAGATCCTTCCCTATGGGGCACAAAGGTCACAAAATGGTCTGATGAGAATGGAGATGAGAAAAATGTGACTGTTGCAATCACCGGGGGCCCCATAGACAGACTTTTGTTCTTTATATCTTCTTCTTCTCCGTTCTGCTTTTCCCTTCAAGGGTCGCCACAGCGAATCAGTTGCCTCCATCTAACCCTGTCTTCTGCATCCTCTTCTCTCACACCAACTACCTTCATGTCCTCTTTCACTACATCCATATACCTCTTTTTTGGTCTTCATCTAGGCCTCCTGCCTGGCAGTTCAAAACTCAGCATCTTTCTACCATTATCTTCATTATCTCTTCTCTGGACATGTCCAAACCATCTCAGTCTGGCCTCTCTGACTTTATCTCCAAAACCTCAAACATGTGCTGTCCCTCTGATGTACTCATTCCTGATCCTATCCTTTCTGGTCACTCCCAGAGAGAACCTCAGCATCTTCATCTCTGCTACATCCAGCTGTCTCCTGTCTTTTCCTCAGTGACACTGTCTCTAGACCAAACAACATTGCTGGTCTCACCACAGTTTTGTACACCTTTCATTTCATTTTAGCTGAAACTCTTCTATCACACATCACACCTGACACTTTTCTCCACCCGTACCATCCTGCCTGTACATGCTTATTCACCTCTTTTCCACACTCTCCATTGCTCTGGACTGTTGACCTAAGTTCTTAAAATCCTACACATTTTGATCTCTTCTCCCTGTAACCTCACTCTTCCACTTGGGTCCCTCTCTTTCACAAACATTTACTCTGTCTTACTGCGGCTAGCCTTCATTCCTCTCCTTTCCAGGACAAACCTCCACCTCTCTAGCGTCTCCTCCACCTGTTCCCTGCTCTCACTGCAGATTCCTGTCTAACCTTGTCTGTCAGCCTGTCCATCGTCATAGAAAACAGGAAGGGGCTCAGAGCTGATCCCTGATGCAGTCCCACCTCCACCTTGAACTCCTCTGTCATACCTACAGCACACCTCACCACTGTCTTACAGGCCTCTTACATGTCCTGCACCATTCTATCATATTGCTCTGCCACTCCAGACTTCCTCATACAATACCGAAGTTCCTTTCTGGGTACCCTGTCATAAGCTTTCTCCAGATCTACAAAAACACAATGCAGCTCCCTCTGGCCTTCTCTGTACTTGTCTATCAACATCCTCAAAACAAATACTGCATCTGTAGTACTCTTTTTTGGCATGAAACCATACTGCTGCTCACAAATGCTCACTTATGCCCTTAGTCTAGCGTCAACTACTCTTTCTCATGACTTCAGTGTATTGCTCATCAGCTTTATTCCTCTTTAGTTGCCACAACTCAGGTATATAATCAGGACTAAGTGCCTTTCCACTCTTTATCCTCTTCAATACCCTCCTCACTTCATCCTGACTAATCTTTGCTACTTCCTGGTCCACAACAGCCACCTCTTCTGGTCTTTGTTCTCGCTCATTTTTCTCGTTCATCAACTCTTCAAAGTTCTGAGAAATTACTTTATATGACCTTATAAATCAACTGCTATATCAAATGAAAAGAGATACAGTGCACCACATGGGCATGATGGCTATAACCGACAAAAAGGGTCAATATAGTGAAAATATGGTAACAACCATCGTTCTTTTCCAAGAGTAGGCAATTCAGAGGCCTGGGGATACTTTAATGACACAAAGTGAATGTGAGGGATTGAGTTATGTGGATGAGTATGAACCATTGAAAATGATTACTTGTCAATAGTTACGTTATTAAGGTGAAAAAGGTCTTGTCAAGTTTGCTGAATATAAATCATAACAATTATTGTTTAGCAAAACTTTTATAGTGTTATAGTATAGACTTTTTAAATGAAAAACAACATTTGCCTCAAGAGAAAACATTTGGTAACAATGTCGAGGTAGAATTGCCTTTAACCAGCAGAAACCTCATGCATGGTGGTTGACTATCTGCCTTGACTGGATCAGATGGATGAATAGGTCAAGAGACAGAGAGAGCACAGCAGCAGTAATATCAATACATAAGTGAGACCAAATGTAAAACATAACCTTTACTTATTGTTTGAGCAGTAGACCTGGGTGCAACATTTGATCAACACAACAGTCTCTGAGATTATCAAAGGAGTACTGGGGCAGTGAAGTATTTCATGTTTTATTTGCCAAATCCAGGGCCCCAGTACTCCCACAGCCCAACTAGAACCAAATATTTGTCATCCACTTGTAAAAATATTGTTCCTTCTGTGGCTCTTTTCCCCCTCATGTCTGCTTGCAGCCTCTGCATTTTATTTCCGATCCAAGCTGAGGAAATTGATTTGTTGGCGTGGGTGGAAGACAAATTGCTACTCCGCTGAGTCCCAAACTAGCCTGACTCATTTGTCCTCATTGTAATTGAACACAGTCGAGAAAAGCTTGAGCGCATAGGTTTTTCTCTATTGTGCAAACTGAATATTGATTCTATTGTGAAAACTATGCAGTGAGAAAAAAGAAAAAAGAAAATCAGAATCAGATAAAAAGTATCATCAAAATGTGAGACCAAATATAACACAAGCCAGAGGTGTTACATCTCTCCAGTGGTCACTTGTAAGGTATTGTGTTATATACATTTCAAAGTAATGCTACCTCTACTGCAAATCACTAATTTCACTGCACAGCAAACATATTGCAATCTTTAAAACAGATGCAAACAGTATTGGGCCAATAAACAACATGACATGCGTCTGTGCATGGGTGTATGTATATGTGTGGGAGTGTGAGGGAAGAAGGAGAAAGAGCAGGTGCAATAAGATATTGGCTGAAGTGAACAAGAGGGCATCCAAATTCAATATTCTCAAGTCACTTGATCCAGAGCAGCCAATATCCTATATGCTTATCCATGCCAGAACACCCATGGATCGTTTTTGAACATCCAGTCTAGTCCATACCTCCTATATAGATAATGATGCACCCAGATGACAAATTTAAATGGTACTTCAAAATGTAAGGCTGTGTGTTTGAACCTGACCCAGGCATTGTGTTATCCAACGGCGATTAATAAATAATCTGACCAGAAACAACCCTTGAAAAGAATAACAAAATGAACAATAACAAAATTAGGACTCTTCTCAAGAACTGATAAAGAGGTGTGCAAAGATGCACGCCTATTGAACTAAATGGATGGATCAAAACAACAGCGTATCAGAATAAAATAATTGAATTTGAATTGTGACATGCAAAGTATGTAGTAATTGACAATTTGCTGTAATGAGAGAGATGTTGTTGATTTAGGGGACAGGAACTTCACAAGCCAATGGCTTCTACCCGTCAACCCTTTTTTTTTTTTTTTCGGGTGATGTTGCCGATGTTTCAAAAATGATGAATGTAAAATCTGTTGTAATAACATGCCTGGAAAGAAGAAAATAAACTGAATAAATAAATAAATATTTAGGTTTTCTCCTCTATCAAGTTGCAATGCCTCAATGTAATATTTCATTATGGAATGGTAATCACAGATAAAATAATATTAAGATTATGAAAGTCGGACACTGTGCATCTCTTTAAGATCTGGATAAATGAATGCACTGCCATACTACACATGGATATATGACATAATGGACAATTCCAACAAATTCTCTCATATTTGGCAACCATTTTTGGATCACTTTGTTCAGTACAATAATGACTAAGACCAAAAAAAAAGTAACAATGTGGCATCCACTTTTTTTTCAGTTATTACTGGTCTTAAGAACTTATTAATGATGTAGCAGTGCAATTCATCGTCTTGTTTTAGTATGCTCTACTTTTATTTTTTTCTTTGTTGTTATAATTTTCCAATATGTGTTCTTATGCTTCATGAATAAAAAGTATTATTAAAAAATGATGCAACCTAACCATACATTTAACACAATTCACCATTTTGTAGTCTCTCCACCCACGATGGAAGTCCACAGAGCCATTTATTCGATGCTGCAGCACCGTCCACCCACCACCTCTTGTCTTCATGTCACAGAACACCTGTGGAAATGTAGGCACATGTAGTGGACACTTTTATTCTTTGATGCTCTAAACTAGAATATTTTGAGTAACAACAAATTGAGTCTGAATTGTTAAAGTATATAGCATTTTTGTTAAATAATTGATTAATTTATCCCCAATGACAATTTTTGTCTAAATCTTCTACCAGTATATGGTATGATTACGTTAGCATGTGGATATATATATTATTGACACCATTATTTTAAGACTTCTCGTCAATATCTCGCCTATCGACATGTATATTATGCTTGATACTGAGAGCAGTGCAGTGTCAGCCAAATAAATTTGATTTCTTATCTTAAAGCACTTAGAAGTGGAAATGTTGGAGAAGAGTGTGGAAAAATTACAAAAAAAACCTGACAAAATGACATTGAGAAAAAAATAAACATTATAGTCTCTGTTATTTGAGGGGTGCTTATAAACGTTTGAAATTGGAAGCAGAGGGTGAATTGTCATGCAATGAGATGAACCAAGAGGGACTGAAATACCATATCTAGCTATTAAACTGGATATATCTTCCCATCCCTCTGGTACTGTAATTAAATAACCATGAACATGTCCCTAAATAGGTGGTAAGATTGTATTTTTGTTACTAAAATTATATTTAGTTAAACAAGTGGATTCAGTGTGCATTCTTCTGTAGAGCAGGGCGGTACTTTGTCAGTTTTCTTAGGAACAATGTTTGAATCACAATGAGGTCACCTTAAATTTCACATATTTTCAGTGACATTTCTCTTTAAATAACAATCACCCAAACTTCCATTGAGATTAAATTGCACATGAAACACAATTTATTTGTTTGGACATTCCTTTAATTTTGTCCTGCAAACAGCCACCCTGACCTGCCTGAAAATGCACGCAGTATAGGGGTCTCTCTATTTCGACGTCTAAACTAGCCATTTTCTGCTGGGAATGAAATGAGCGTTTCCAGTTCTTACTCAGAATAGGAAGCTAAATCATGGTGAAAAAGCACTCATGTCATTTACCACAGAAAACAGGGCAGAAGGATAATTCTCTGTGATTATTCTGTGGCATATTAAGCTCAATGTTCTGGCTTTAAATGTGGCACACTTAAATTTAGAATGTGAACACAATGACAGATGGGGTCACAAGGCAGCTATCTAAAATTCTTATTATTATTAGTAGTAGTAGTAGTAGTAATAGTAGTAGTAGTAGTAGATTATTATTATTATTATTATTATTATTAGTAGTAGTAGTAGTAGTAGTAGTAGTAGTAGTAGTAGTAGTAGTAGTAGTAGTAGTAGTAGTAGAAGTGGTGGTAGTATTGTTGTTGTTATTATTGTTGTTATTGTTGTTGTCAGTTAGGGCCAAGCCTATTAGATCCATGCATGAATCCATGCATCCATACAAGTTAAGCTTACAATTTGATTAATGGAAAAGAAAAAAAAAAAGTAGGACTTACTGGGGACAAGATAGATATTTGTTGATGTCAACATGTGTTTAGTTCAAATCATAACCACACATTACAGAGAATCTGATCCAAACTATAAACTATATAACTATCACTGTCCACAATCTTGATTAATAAAAGCTAGATTGATGAATACCTCTCATGTTGGTGGTCTGTATTATATCTGTGTGTGCATATAGACTGAAAGCTAATGAGTAATGAGTAATGAGTTTGGGACTGGTAGTTTCCAAAAGTGGAAATGTTCATAGGCTAAAACTGGCAGGAAACACATGGCACCAACACTCAACACCTGGCTGCCTTGCCTACAGGAATTGAGATGAACAGTAGAAAATAATACAAATTAGCTAACTAGACTAAAAATGACAGTTTTGGTGTCGTCTGTCTTCTTATAGTGAAGTCTGAGAGGTGATATCCCAACAGAGAAGCAAGAGTCCTGGTTGGTGCCTCAGTTGACCTAGTCAAGACCAGTTGGAAGAATTTCATGTTTTTTCTGACTTTAAATTGAACACCTCTCTCATTTTAAATTATGCAGGCCATGCATGTCTTGTTACTTGTTATTTGAGCTCTCAGTACCACAGCCTGACATTTCCATTAACATTATATAACAGTAACACCTCCAAATTACCAGTTTGCCCTCTTACTGTTTACTGTGGTCCAACGTTAACGATAAGCTGTCTACATTTCATTATATAGTGTGAGTCTTTGCACCCTGTAGTTCGTGACTGAGCATTACATTATGAAGAGGCTAAACAGAGTGAAGCTGTTCCAGAGCTAATTATGGACAGGTGAATAAAACGGCTTGCATAAACTTTTATGTCACAATTTGTTCTATGATATTTGCAAGAAAAGGCCGATGACCTTTAAAGTATGTTACCTTGACTGTCTGCGTGGAGTTGGGGAGGTGTATTCTATATGTTCCACTCTCTGCTGCTCCAGAACGTCGGATGTCCGCACAATCTCTGAACTTAAGTGGCTCCTCCTTTGGGACATTTGAAATTTCTGCAGGAACATTCAGGCATTCACAGATGTCAGCCTTATGGGATTTTCACATAACATCTTAAACCCATATGTATTATTTTAATGTCAGTTTTGAGCTTTGACTTAATCCTGCAATATTTGTGTGGCATGTGTTCATGTAGTACATCTCAAAATGAGTCACAAGCCGCTATATGAATATACCTTAATGAAATCAATAAAAATAACTAAAGATATGGTGCCTTTTTTGCACAGAAAAATACTTTAAAAGAGTATATAAATGTTCATTTTTATTTATTTTTCAAAATACTATTTTTTCATTTAAATGCATCCTTCTTTTACTAAGTGGTGATAATTGTAACATTAGCTTCCTGAAAGATGAAAAATGTTACCATTGCAGTGATTGACCATAGTCAGCAGTTGCTGAACACTGTGTGTGAGCTTGGCCTGCTGTCTCTGTAGTAATGTGCTGTTGAGCTTGGAGCTGCCCAGTTCACCCTGGAGCTGGCTAACAAGTCGACTCTGCCTCTCCACAAGCTCTTGAAGCTTCACTTTGTCACTTTCCAAGCCCTGCAGCTCCAATCCATACCGAGCCTCCAAAGCTAAGAGCCTCTGTTCCAGAAAGCTATAAAAAAATAAAAAAAAGTTTGTAAGTGTTGACATTTTTCAAATCAAATCTTCAAAGTGGAATGGTGGCAAAGTATAGATCTGAATACATGATATGATATTAATTTAGAAGATGGTTAAATTTATAAGTGTATTTTCAGGTAGATAACCCCTCAGTTCAGGCTACACTTTCCACATTGGAAGGTCCACACACTGACTTTTTTTCTTCAGGGTCGAGTGAATAATATCAGCACAGGAGTAATCTAATACAGCAGTATGCCAAGACCTATATTGCAGCAGCATTCACATCTTAGGATGTGCCTGCATCCTAAGACTCTCAGTCATTGTCATGAGACAACAATCTGACCATGTATGTGAGTATGTGTTTATGCAAGTGCCACATCTCTGAATGAAGGTCATAAATTACAACAGCTTGATTTTTTATGACTTTTACTAGCAACTGTGCAGCAGCTTTTTATTGAACCCAACAGCAAGGTTAAGCTACTTTATAGTCCTGTGCACACACAACCACTGCACTAGATGCATCTCCTGCTTCATGCAGCAGCTCACTATATAGCCAGAAAGGAAAGCTGGAAAAATCTAAAGCATTATTAATATTTTTTTTACTTTACTTCTGCATAGTAGACAAAGCAAGGTTGCACATTGTTCTATATTACTATGTTCTACAATACTTGACTTGACTCTAGAAGGAGTCATGCTATTCCCTCTTTGTGTGTGTGTGTGTGTGTGTGCGTGCGTGCGTGCGTGCGTGTGTGTGTGTGTGAGAGAGAGAGAGAGAGAGAGAGAATAGAGAAAAAGAGAAAGAGAAAATAGCCTGATAAATCTTCTTTCCCTTTATTCTGCTTTAAGCAGGCTGCAAACCCAGTATAACCTTTGCTTCATGTCTCCTGATTACCCATGTGAAGACATATTCATTTATTTCTTTTTAAATTTATTTCCATGTCAAAGCCATGTCACTGTCTCGAAAGATGAGGGCCAAAGGGTAGAGCAGGGCCAAACAGGACTGGATTAACAGGTGTTGGAGCTTGGGTCACTGTGTTCTCCCAATCAAAAATGAATTTACTGAAAAACAGTGAGACACTCCTACACACTGTATGTCAAGCCCTGCCGCCCTAAGTTTGACCTTGTGTTTCCAGAAAGAACAAGGGAAACCCCTCCTAACATGCTCTGCCTAATCGGTGGTACAAATAATCCTACACAATGTGATTTATGTTCCTATAAAGTGTGTTCTCTTTCTGATCTTGTGGAGTCTTTCAGCATATTTTTTCTGTATATGTCCACCCCTCTACCTTATATACAGTATATGTATATGTGTGTGTGTGTGGGGGGGGGGGGTCAAGGTTTTCCTGAAAAATAAAATTAAAAATCAGGAACAGGAAGCAGCCACTCCTGAAAGGCTTTGTTTTCACTTATATGATTTGGTCTGTCAAGACAGAGTGAATTATTGTGCAATGGGCTTTCAGCTACATTTGGTGAAAATTTCAAATCTTCTTCCATACTTCTAGTCTTACACAACCAGACAATTCTATGTCAATGCCACATTATAACCACTGCAGAAACTGCACCATATCAAATAGCAGTATGCTTGTATACCACCGCAAGGTTGTCAACACACCGAGATCATGCTTGAATAAACATTTTTCCATAGGAGCTGCCTTTGGTTCATTTGGTTTTGAGTAAAAGAAATGGTGAAGTGCGGAAGAAAAAAAACAGTATTGTTACCAACCATGACTAAAGCCTACAATAATTTCTGTATCAACAGTTAATGACTGTGTGATGTCTGTGAGGGTGAAATCATGTAAAGGAATAACCTTGTAATGCCCATGGACGAGAGTGAAAGAGAGGACTTGAATTGATGTAACAGGTCTTTAAAAGTACCTTGATACAGTGTTACCATTGAGTGTGGGCTCACCTGTTTTTATCGCTGAGGCGTGATATCTCCTGGTTCTGGAGAAGAATATGTTTTTCTAGTTGGTTGGTGAAGAGTGAGTACTCAAGCAGCTGGATCTCCAGGCGGCTTGTCTGGTTCAACACCTATTGATTGATTGTAAAAAGAAAAACAAATAAAAGAAAATCTCTGCCACATTTTGTACCTATAGGAAGAGATGAGGGTAATTAGTGATTAAAAGTGTGCCAATTAGCTGAATACAGTCAAAGCATAGTTAACAGTAAACAATGTCACTCAGCACACCATCAGGCTCATACTCCAAATGTAAGTCCTTCATTTCACACTGGTAACTGTAGCAGTAGTCATCTCACACACACAGGTGCTTTTTTTTTTTTTTAGATTAAACAAAAGCTTGAACAAAGTGGGCCAAATATCTGAATGGGGTGTAGCTTCTTGTCATCTTTCATAAAAGAAAAATAAAGCAGAGACTAAAACAACCTGACCTGCAACAGCAACTCCGTGTCATGATTGAAGACACATCTGTGTTGTGCTACTGAGCTTTATCTTTTAATTGGCTTGTCAGATATGTGGCTGAACGTATTTGAAAATCAGAATCAGATATAAGTTGTTTGAAAACCTTTAGGTGTATTTTCTCAGGATGTCAGAGCCTATTCATTAAGTGCTTCGCAAGGGACGTCATTTGTTTTTGCATGGGTGACTACCCCACAGTTATTTATTTAGACTGGCTGCAGACAAGTTATCTCAGGCTCGCTCAGATGCATCCTGATTGCTCACCTGGGTCTCAACGTCTGTCAGTTTTCGGGTTTGCTCGGCTGATTGGCTGAGGAGGTTCGTTCCCATTTCCAGCATGGCAGCTGTGTGCGTGTCCACTGCTTTTCTTTTCATTTCCTCCATTCCAGAGCGTACATTTTCTTGGATGAAGGTCTCCAGCTGTAGGGAGAAAAAACAGACTCTGAGAATAATATTCAGAGTGTCAGAGTCCCTGCTTTCATTTGATGTTAATAACATTTTAAGAGATATATCACTGACACAGCTGGCGGCACGGAGGCGCAGTGGGTAGCGCTGTTGCCGCACAGCAAGACGGTTCCGGGTTTAGGTTCCGCTCTGTGTAGAGTTTGCGTGTTTTCCCTGTGTGTGGGTGGGTTCTCTCCGGGTTCTCCAGCTTTTTCCCCACATCCAAAAACATGTGCTTCCGGTTAATTGGCCGGTCCCAAATTGACCATAGGAATGACTGTGTGTGTGTGTGTGTGTGTGTGTGTGTGTGTGTGTGTGTGTGTGTGTGTGTGTGTGTGTGTGTGTGTGTGTGTGTGTGTGTGTGTGTGTGTGTGTGTGTGTGTGTGTGTGTGTGTGGCTCCGCAGTGCACTGGCGTCACGCCCGGAGTTTCCCCGCCTCACGCCCCAAGACAAGCTGGGATAGGCTCCAGCTCCTCCCGATCGGCGCAAACGAATGAAGCTGGTTGAGAAAATGAATGAATGAACACTGACAGCTTGATGCAGAATGAAGTCCTTTTTACAGTTTTAGCATCCTGAGAGCGCATGCTGTATCTCACCAACTATGTTCATCAATATATCTGCACAACCCTTTAAATTCAATACAAATATTAATGTATGTTGTGTGTCGAAAAATAGTAAAAATTACCACTTATTGCAGGAGTAATATGAATTGAAAGATATCCATCCTGCTTCAGAATAGATTTTCATATAAGTATGCTCAGTTTAAGTTAATGATATGTAATTTAAAGTAATTATGCTTTTCCTGTTGTGGGTGACACATTCAATTCAATGATGGGTAGGCAAATAGCTGCATACTGAAATGAAGTACCATATTGAGCAATATTCATGACTTTCTAATGCTGAGATAAGATCTCACTATACTGGTAAAACAACATGATTGCAAAATTCCAATGCAAAGGACATAAACCATCCAAACAAAAAACAAAGAGATCTAAAGTAGTACTATGGTTATTTATTTTTAAATAAATCACATATCAGTGGATTGGGATGATAATAATCTAGCTTTTCCTATTTTATATCCACAATACAAAACAGTGAACCAATAAATTAATAGAAATGAATCACCAATTAAATTGTTTGCCTCGTTGTAATTGTTCTCTCTTTTTTTCTTACCTCTTGATATTTATCACCATGTCCTCATTCATTCATATTATCCTTTTTGCTCTTGGTCTGTTCATCTCTGTCTCTCATTCTACTACAAGAAAGTGGAGAGACCATCATAAATCTGATTGTAACAACAGTTATTACCAACTTAATGAAAGCCAAACTCTAAGGAAGAACGCAAGATTTATGCACCATAATCAGCCCAAAGTTCTATAATAAAGCCTTCTGTATTCTAATGATCTTGACTCTGACTTCCACCCCCAACCACACTCACTGCAGCTGTGTCACAAGCTACAGCATGCAGCCAGATAAATCACATCTGGGAAGTAGTATATTTCTATTTGTTTGTGTCTAAGTGCACTGTAGAGATCTGAAATGAGAAAATTGCTGGTTGTATCACATGATATCTAATTGTACAGCCAGTAGACATATTTGCTCTCAATTATAGCAAGTAAGGAAAAAGGAAACTTATCTTCCTAGTTCTCTGCCTGGTTAGGCAGCAGATAATGATGGACTGAGGCCCATTAGGCTGGCTGTGGAGGGAACAATAATGTTCACTCTATGCCTCCATGAAAAAATATGATCAAATTGATTTGTCTGTGCAACACCAGGTGGATCCACTATCACCAGAGTTACCTGTAAATGAATGGTCAGCACTTTGTTTTGGAGGTTATTTTTAGAGTAACCAGGGCATAGTTACTATATCGATGGAAACATTATAAACAGATTGTAAATAGATAAATGGAATCTTCTCTTTTTTTTATTTTTAATGTAATGCTACATTTGATATACTGTATTTGGGGTATGGTCTGGATAGATATTTTTGGTTTGATGTGATGTTTAATAGATGTGGTGAATGCTTTGTTTCCCCCTTAGCACCACCATGAGGTTGATATTTGAATGCAACATCTGGGCAGATAAAGGCTATGATTTTCAGATTTTATGTAGTTGTGTCTCCCTCAGGGTGAGTTGTATTAAAATTGCTGATCGCTTATCTTTCCATCTAATTTCATCATTATTGCCTCACCTGATATTTTGGTTTATGGCTAAGCTTATAAGTCTAAGAGTCTCATCTATCCACTTCATTGCAGTAATAATTTGCTAGTTATCATGCTAACAACGGAATCTGCAACTTTACTATTGATACCAAGTTGCATTTAAATTTAATACTATACCACAAACAAAGTTAAAGGTCATAGTCTTACATGTCAAGATGGCCAGGGTTTTGGGAAATATGGGACAATACAGAAAAGTTGATAATTAGTAGTGTGGATAAGATGTTGTTTGAAAATGTAATAATATTAAAAATGTAGTAATATTAGTGTAATATTACCTTAATGAAATATTATTGGGTCAGACAGATGAAATGCTTCATGTATCACGGCATAGAATTTCTATTGCATCAGTCAAACAGTGTCTTAGAAGTAGGGTCACATCTCTTAAAAGATCTCTTAAGATTATGGATGGGGAGTTATGTTGGGGTTAGATTTTGGAAACACCAAAGAAGGAATGTATAATATTAGTGCCGTTCTGTTGCACTCATCCACTTGGAGATTCCCCTGCAGAAAATGCTGGATTAGTTTACTGGGCTTGTGTTCTCTTTCAAGAGGTCGAGTTTTAAGGCTTACAGTTCGAGTCATACTGTCCCAGGGGAGCTTTGAGTTGGAGCATATGATATTTCACTGACACAGAAATCACAGTTTTCTCCCTAGGCTTATGCAGATATGTTTAATGAGTCCAACAAGGTGCTAAAAGACATTTTCCATCGGGTTCAGGGGTCATTATAACATTGCACATATCTATAAGTGCTCCCTTGGGTTTTCTAATGTTTATTTGGAAAGCTCACCTACAGTGTGATCATTTCTCTCTGACATAGTGGGGGTAACTTGTTGAAAGGTTGGATCCTTGTGTTCATTACAGACATTTAGTGGTGGAAGTTTGGCAACAGAGGAAGATGTGTGTCAGAATGTTTTTCCACAAATGATGGGGCTTTAAGCTGTATCTCCTTCAAGACAGCTCATATCACAGCTGGTAGGAAGGCAGGAAGAGAGTTGAACAGAGTAAGAATATTCCTGACAGAATATGACCAAAATATAAATAATACATGATGGTTTCACATTCTACAATTTTGTCCATGCTTGTCAAACCACATGCATGAATAAATCACTTCACACCTGAGGGAACATGTGTGCCCTCTCACTATGTCTTCTCAAACGCTTTAAAGGTGGTCTCATGAGATGTTTTCAACATGCAATAGGTTTATAGTTTATAGAATGAGCATCAGAGTTTGCATCAGGTAATTGAGTTTATGTTCCTTAACATGACTCTGAGTTCATTGTAATACAGCATTAGGTAAATTAGAAGAAATTACACAAGCTCACAAGTCAATGTTTGAGTAGACTTACATACATCATCCTTCAGGTGCACAACAGAATGGAGTGGGGGGGGGGGAGTACTGCCAGGTGACTTTGACATCCTACAGGTGGGAGCCTGCATCCCATAGATAAGATCTATGTCACTGGGTCTCGGAGACTGTCATTTTGACTTAATCTCTTAGACCACATATATCTGCAACTCCCTACCAGCCATTCAGAACCAAAGAATATTCTTCGATTAGAGGCAAAATATGTCCCCACCTATGTATTTCAACAAGCTCACTTGAAAAGTCTCACACTGTCACACTGTCACCAACTCCACCCACTGCGTGTCAATCAAGCGCCCAACCAATCATGGCGCATCTGCCAGAAGGAATCACATGAAAAATATGGCGTAAGGCATCTGCTATGTTGAAGAAATAACTATACACGGACTTCCCAGTTGACATAATTTTAGAGTGTCATACATGCTCCAACAATTTTCATGTTTTTGAGCAGAGTCCAAACAGCAGGACCAAGACAGAAAATGGCAACAAATTGTGAGTGAAACTAGCTGGCCAGCACGAGCAGTCTGTCCAGCAATGGTTTTCGTTTGGAATGGGTCATTCGATGCAGTATCCAAAATGCTCCTCGGGCATCAGACAAAAATGGTCTTGGAGTAACTACATACAGTTATATATATATATATATATATATATATATATATATATATATATATATATATATATATATATATATATATATATATATATATATATATATATATATATATAGGGAGTTTTGATTTCCCCGTGGTCACATTCACTTGTACACTGGGATTTGTCATGGAGCCAGTTACACACATCGAAGCAGCCAGGAAATCCAGCAAAGTGCTGAATCTATCAGTTTATTAGTCAACAGATATCATTACACTGAATCAGAATACTATATTTCCCCCTTCAGCATTTTCCTGAAATGTGACGTACAAAAAAAAGGACAGAAAGTTGGAGTGAGCAATAAGTGAGCAATAAGAGCACCATACCTTCTGCAACCATAGGGTGTTATTCTCCATAGCACTCTCCAGACTCTCGAGCTTCCTTTCCTTCCAGGACATCCTCTCCTTTTGGACCTTTCCTACGTTATGTTGACTTCTATCCGATTGTAGATCAGGGGGCGAGTCCCTCTGGAGGGTGTTGGTGACCTGGAAGTCATTTAATGGGTGGCAGTGCTCCATCTCAGGGAGAATGAAAGTATAGCTGCAGAGGCCATGCTCCACATGGTGCTGTTGCCGCTCAGAGCTCATAGCAATGGCCACCAAATACGCCAGAGAGGTTAGGGTCAGGGCCAACAGGCGGCTCATGTCAGGAGAGACAAATACAGAAACCACAGGTGGTTTATGTGAGGTTTCACTGTTGAGCATTAATCTCTGCTTTTCCCCCAACTCTTTTGTTAAAACAACTCAAAATTCACCTGTCCAAAGTCTGCTGTCTGTTTTATCACTCTCTCTCTATTCCACCTTTGACATATCCTCCGTCTTGCTGATGAATTCAGATGTCTTCTTCAGTCCAGTTTTGCTGTTCCTAATGAACAGCAGAATGAAAATCACAATTTAAACTTGGATTGTGTCTTATTGTTTCTTAGATTCATGCCCTCAGGCAGTGCATGGATTTAAGTCCAGAAAAGCAACAGCAGCAGACTTCCTCCCCCACCATTTATCTTTCTTCTGAAAAGTTGCTTTCCTCGCTGCCTTCTTGTCAAACTGCTGAACTCCAGAAGAGGGAAGAGGTAAGAGGAGGAGCACTGTGGAGGGTGGTCCATTTGAGGATGTTGGCTGAAGTGGTAAAGCTCTTCAGGCAGACAGAAAGAGACCGAGAGAGAAACAGAGAGAGAGACACAGAGAAATACAGAGAGAGAGAGAGAGAGAGAGAGAGAGAGAGAGAGAGAGAGAGAGAGAGAGAGAGAGAGAGAGGGAGGTGTACTTCTTTACAACACACACAGAGACACATACATACAGTGCCTTGCACAAGTTTTGGCCCCCCATAAGAACTTTTTTGAAATTTTGCCACATTTCAGGCTTCAAACTTAAAGGAAACAAACAGAAAACATTTTTCATGAATCAGCAACGTGTGAGACACAATCCTGAAGTGGAACCACATTTATTCAACATTTTATATTGTGTTTAAAAATAAAAAACTGAAAAGTAGGATGTGCAAAAGTGATTAAACATTTCATTCTTTCATTCATCTTCCAAACTGCTTTGTCCGCCGTAGTGGGTCAAGGGGAGCTGTAGCCTATCCCAGCCATCTTAGGGCGTGAGGCAGGGCAAACTCCAAGTGCGCCGCCAGTGCGCCGCGGAGTTACACAAAGACAGATGAATTAAACACTTACTTTTTGTGAAATTCATTATATAATGTTAATAAAGTTTACTGGTGCTGCTTAAATCCCTTTGTGGTAGTTGGGAGGGAAACAAATTTGCCAAGAAAATTTTCTGATCACATGCACAGATTGTACCAATAAATGGTCATTACTCATATTATTAATGCAAGTCAGCAATTCACAACCCACAATATTTGACTTTTTTAACAATGACATATATTACAATTTCTTAATGAAACTAAATTTGACCAAAATTTCAATTTAATGCCTTTAATTATTTTCCATAAGGTTTTCCTCACCCAGAGATTAATAACATTTTCAAGTCCAAACTGTCAACAGCAAAATATCAAAACCTCCCTGCATTTTCTGTCAGAAACATCCCTCCATGGGAATATTGAGAATATACTTTGCTTTGTTTACATTTGAGAGAAATGTTTTTCTCTAAATGATAAATGTGGAAAATGGCTTGATTCAGTAACCCGCCTACCCTTATGTCTCTGACTGCAGATCTCATCACATTACTTATATCTATGCAGGATATACATACAATATTGTTTTATTCATAACACTACTGTTTTCTGAAGCATCATAAATGCCTCCCTGCTTTTCTCCTGCTGAGCTATAAAATATTCAGTCCATAACGCACCATGGATTTTCCACTTGATCAGTGTGAATGAAAAGTCACGGCAGGGCACCAAACTCACTTTCAATACATGATACGGCTTTTCAGTTCGCTCCTGTGACAGGGATCAATACCAAAGATGTAAACAAGCAAAAACAAAACGTGTCAGGGATAGCGGGACTTGAAGTTAGCTTGACACATCACTGACAGGAACGCTGTTTTCAAAGTCAATATTTATTCTACTCATTCTCTCTCTCTCTCTCTCTCTCTCTCTCTCTCTCTCTCTCTCTCTCTCTCTCTCACTCTCTCTAGATCCTTCACTTTTCCTATGTCAATGTTTGTATTGTGTAAGGAAAAGAATGTGCAGCAAGTCTTATTTTCAAGTCTAATTTGAACTATAAATAAGAATGACAGATGGAACTTGAATGAAATACATACAAAGCAGTGAGATGAGTTCTATTCCAGTGATTGCTCATAAAAAAACATGCAAGGGAGCTAAATCAAACTTTTGTTTTCTACCTTGTGATAGAAAACAAAACTATTGATTGCATTATTGTTTATATGCCGTTGAACGTAAGTCATTCCTTTTGATTGTACACATAGTGATACTTTTTTTTGTAAACAGTGAAAAAAAAGAGTTTGTGTTCCAAATTTCCAATATGAACACCACAGTCAAAACGAGATAATCCAATTGTTGCTCTTACTTTAAAAAAAATCTACCATTACCAGGGGTTCTGCCCAGTTTAATGTATTAGATAGATGGATGGATGGATGGATGGATGGATGGATGGATGGATGGATGATGGATGGATGGATGGATGGATGGATGGATGGATGGATGGATGGATGGATGGATGGATGGATGGATGGATGGATGGATGGATAGATAGATAGATAGATAGATAGATAGATAGATAGATAGATAGATAGATAGATAGATAGATAGATAGATAGATAGATAGATAGATAGGACATACCACAAGACATACACTACACTTAATATACACATACAGCACTAACAGGACATATACTAAACTAAAATATAAAGAGTATAAAATAGAATTAGTTAAGTACATATGGGAATTATCTGACGCAGGACATAATAAAGGGATTTCTGCTTTTCTTCAATTATTGTGTATGAATGAAGGAGGAAGCTGGAGCTTCCTACATTGCTGAAGTTCATAGCCCATTCATTCAAACTGTGTGAGATTGCATTATGGGATTCTGTTTCCAATGTTTGTGTATTGCTCACATCTTTAAAAACCATGGTTTCAGCTTATTCAAAAGTAACTAGACTTTTATTTACAAAGAGTGTGAGTAAACTGGACAGAACAATTAAAGAAAAAAATGGCGAGAATAGCATTGCTATGGTCAGACAAAGATATTTCACTTCAAATTATAAGGTGTGCTGCATGGAGGCAAGGTGCCTGCCATTCAAACCCAAGAGGATACAAGTGATGACAGTGTTCTTAAACATGTCTGTTTACAGTACAAAAGAAGAGATGTCTCCAAGTGACATCTGCTTCTTTGACAACAAGACCAAAAAGCTTATGTTCACCCAAGACTGTTACCATGATCAATTAACATGACACCTATCTTTGATGAGGAAAAAAAATAAAAAGGTTTTTGTATGTAAAGTATTGGGAGTGATACCTCTAAAAAAATAATGCTGTTGACAAGCAAGCACTTGAGAAATTACAAAGTTATGTAGGTCTCGGTGAATGTTCAGGCCTGCCAACCATTCTGCAAAGACAGTTTAACAACCCCATTAAAAGCAGGGACACTGAGCTAAGGGGAAGGTCCAGATTCATGTCTGTCTCTCTTTGAAGTTCTTCCAATCCTCTTGAAGGAAAAAAAAATTCTTCCTTAGATACCAATTTTAATTTCCTATTTGTCTGTGATACATGGATATTGCTGAGAGCTGTATTTTATATAACACAGGGAAAATATTAATAGCACCAGCTCTATACCTGGGTCCAGTTAATTAGAAAAAATAGAACTTTAACTTGCAGTTTTTAAGGTGAGTTTTAGTTATTTCTATTGTTTATTCCTATTTCTACACAGTTTTGACAAGATCTGTGTGATTGTGGCATTGTATAAGCTGAAGTTAAAAATCTAAATAGCCATGCAATGTCCAATGTTGTCTGAGTTCACTCTTCAGAGGAATTAGTTCAAAATTCAATTACATTGAACAGAATGAATGAAGTCCACAATCCTAAAACAAACCAGTGTGTTCTCTATCTCGTTTCCAAACTCTGCCCATTTTACATGACAATAAATCACTGTATTCTATGTAGAATCACAGACAGATTCACGTTAAAAAGCCAAGAAAATCCAACGGGAGTACTTACCATACTTACTACTTAATGATGTGTCATATGGCAACGGCTCTGTTTGCAAATGTAATTAAGCTCTATGTACATTTTTAGCCTACATGACATGATAAAAGACGTGCAGTAAAACTATGCATTATTTATTTATTAATAATGCATAGTTTTATGTATTTATTAATACAGTAATATGATGTTTTATGTATTTTATTTACCCACATGAATAACCAACTTCAGAATCTGTGAGAATAAGTATCAACAAAATCTTACATAGCAAAACAGGTAAGACCAGTCAGAAAGAAATCCAAGAAAATAATATTACGCAGTCTACCCAAAGTTTGATATGTATTTTCCCATAATGCAGGAAAAACCAACTCTGTCAAACCATCATGTACTGTCTTGGGAGTTGTTTGGCACCCTCATTCACCAGTTGCAAACTGGTGTGTTTAGTTCAGTGAATTCATTCTTTTCAATGTGATAAAGCAAAACAATGATAATTTCACAACAGAAGTAAAAATGTAAACCATCAGGAGATAACTGATGTCACCCCTTTGCTCTGCTAACATGTCTGTTTCCATTCCTAAACCCCCTGTGGTTTTAGAGGTTTTCAGTGGGTCCACATATGTGACTTGACTATAAATACCTTAAATGTGCCTCATATGTGATTTCAAACTGTAGTGACTGAGTGCAGAGTGTTTGCTCAGGAGGCACCTATCGTGTTTTGCCATGGGAATAGGTAATACAAAGCATTTTATGGATGAAATGCATATTGGAGACAGCTGCTTTGCCACAGCTGTTCTCACATTGCCTTTGAACATAAAGTCTGCGTTGATAGCCAACCACTGCTTCCTTCCAAGCTAGTGAAAAATATTTACTTATACTTTTTCAGGCTGCAATTGGTTTGCTTTAACTGCAAGTAAGTGAAAATGAGTATTCTTTATACGGTACTAGTCTTCAATTACTTTTGCTGTGTAAGCAACACTTGCGATGTAGATACATTTGTTGCTGCTTTGTGAAATTATAAAGCCAAATTAACATAGTTTCATAAAAAGTTTAATAAAATTTCATAAAAATTACACATGATATAACTGTTCATATTTTTGCTCACATGAGTTGTATGTGGAACATATGCCGCATGGCCTTTGACCCCACTCAACATGGAGTAGTTCATTTCCTTTCTCTGACGCCAGCAGCTGGGTGCAGTTTTCTTCTTTGCAATTTTAGGCCCTTGGGGGTAAAAGTTGCATGTGTCAATGCATCTGTGAATGCGTGCCCTGGTGTGCATGTATTTGACTTGAGTCCTATTCTAGGGGTGGTTAGGTGTGGGACGTAGTCACTGACTGGAGCACATTAGTCTATAACCTTATAGAGGACCTACGTTCATCGATAGAATTGGGTCGATGATTCTGTTTTTTAACTTTATGTTACTCTCTTTTAACATAAAGTTGTATTGAACTTTGTTCCAGAGTCACTCCATCTGATGCGTAAGTTTTAAAACTTAAGGCTGGCTGGCAAACAGCACAGAAAAAATGAAAATGTTTGTGCTGTTATGAAATGGCCTTTAGTGCTGACTGCTAAAAGATGCAGAAAAAAAATGTGTGGATAATGTTCAGAATAAAACCAGGCAGTACCTCAATGTCTGATAGTATTTACAAACTAAGACTTCGAGTCACGTTTTAAAATAATAAAGGTTGAATGATTTCAATTCAAATTATTTACATGAATGTGTAACTTGAGTATATTTTTGCATCGACAACTAAATCTATATTATTATATTTATATTATCTATATTTAAAAAAAATATGATAGACAAGATGTCCAAAGATGTAAATTGCAGCTTGTATGTGGGATGAATTGCCTTGAAACAAGCCAAGGCAGGCATGCAGGCTGACAGCGTAATTGGACTTCTTCTGAAGCTTTTAATTGGTTCCCGATCTGCGGAACTATTTGAATGTTATAGATGAAGCGCTTTTTAGCACATGAATTAAATGAAAATTGGATACCGATACTAAATATAATGCTGTTGTGGTAACTGGCAAAGCTGGTTGGAACATTGATTAAGAAAAGTCTAAACATCTGTGCAGAAACTGATGCGGACAATTATTTCAGATTTTTAGGATGGCATTGTTGTTTGAGTTAATGAGACAATGAGACTCAACAGACAAGTATTCAACCAAAATGGCAAGGGGTCCAAATAGTCAATCTTGTTTTTCTGCTGAGGTCTGAGAAGTTAAATACCTACAAAATAATTTTTCCAGACTGAATGATTCAGTGTAGTTAACAATAATCCTTGAATATTAGCCAAGTCTGAATTATGACTGCAATTTCCTCTGCACACATATAGTGTATTAGTACTAGTTTGGTATCAGCCAGTAATTTCCAGCAGCTACAGCACAGCCGTAACAACTATTTCATCACTGGTTTTTGCTGTTGATTCTGACGGAAGTGCAGAGGAAGGAATGATGAATGGAACAATATCCAGGCAGGTGTAAAATGATTAAGAAGATGAAAAACAGGGACAAAATCAATTTTGAAACCATCTGAGATAAGCTAGAGACAAAAGGAGCAGGCAAAGGGGAATATAAAAAAAAAACCTGGCCTTATTATTTGAATCATTATTACCTGTCACAGATGTTTGGACTTAGGTGATGTCAGACTTAAATGTGAAGATTAATAAATTAAATGTGGCACTCTGAGTGTGTTGTGCTAGACTGTGAATAAGGTTTCTGAAGATAAGTGACAGGAGGAGGGGTTTGACTTTGGAGGTCGCTTTTGTGTTTTATGACCCTCACTGACAGATGAGAGGAGACCTGAGATCATCTGGGAGGTTGAGAGATTTCATTTGACAAGACTGAATAGAGAGACCGCTGAGGCATGTTTACCACTGAGCATAAAAGGCTCTCTTGGGATGGTTGGCCATGGTCTGACTGCTGTGTTCTGTCTGGATTGACTTCAAACAAATAATTTTACAGATCATCAAGCGATTGATGTAAAGTTTGTGGTCCAGTCTTATTCAACTTTTGAAGGCAAAATATCCGCATTTATCAAAATTAGATATTCGGATTGTGGAGTGTGGTCTGTCTGTGTGGTCTATCCTTTGAGAATCCACAGTGGGCTAGACCTGTGTGAGTGGATTTAAGAAAGTGACATTTCTTTCATGTGCTTTTACCCTTGAATGGATTTAGAAAGGCTGCGTACCTTGTTGCGTAAACCACAATTAATGTCATGTCTATTATCCTTACCAGCACGATGTTAAAACAGGCAATATCACAGGAGCATGTTTTTTGCCCTAATATATAGTATGTACTGACCCAGAAAGTTGTGTGCTGAATGTAAGGCGTGGAGGGAGTATCATTTGAGATACAGCGTTAATGTAAACTGTTGTCAGGAATATGGATCACTGACCACAGGGGGCTTCACTCAACCGTGTGGTATTACAGGAAAAGTTATGGCAAATACTGTGAAAATGTCAGTGACAAAGCTCTGAAGGTTGCAAGTTATTTTAAGAAGGGTGGTGGTGGTGGGGTAGGGTGGGGTTAGGACAACAAATGTGGGATGGGAAGATGCAGGAATGATGGATGGTGTCAGACACAGAAAAGGGTAATGGGGTAGATAATGCAAATGAAGATAAGTAGGAATGGGGTGAAAGAGTGCACTGAGTCTACAAACGGAAGAAGTCAATTATAAAAGGACTCAAAGTCATAGGGTGGGGGGGTGTAAAAGGTCATTTCTTATTATATAAGATCAACCTGAGAGCGGGAATGAGTTCCACATTACAGTTTGGACAAGAAGAAGGGGACGAAATATTGGTAATGTTGCAGCAGCTTTTTTAATCTAAACATGTAAAAAGACATACACAACTTTCAGTTTACCCTCCAACTTTCAGCAGCATCTCCCAAAAAAACAGAAAAAAGGTGGGAGTTCAATTAGTCCATAATGAAAACAGGAAAACAAGCAGAAATGATGTCAAGATTTCAACCTGACTGGATTGCCAGTCACTTGTTATTTATTATTTTTTGTTATAAGAACTGAAACTGTCATTTTTCCATGGCCATCACATATTATAATAATGTGCTTTATAATTATATATTAAAGCTTTTGAGTTAGTTACAGATAAAATGTATACAGGTCTTCTTGTGGACTTGAACCCAGGTGTTCCCATGGTGACAATTCCCACTGCAGCACAGTGATGCTTGTTTATGATTTGATTGTGTATTTTCAGCATGTTTCCTAAATGCTGCATACATGATGTCAATTTTAAGATGTTTATTCTGTTTTATGTTTCTGTATTTTGGCAATGTGCACGTGATTCTCGCACCCTAAAGCCTATCCCTGTCCACACATTCCTATTCCAAAAATGAGCACAAACAAATTTACCCTATTGTGTTCATTTGAGTCTGTCTTGTTGAAGATCATCCAGGGGACACGGAGCTGGACGAATAACAACCATTGTTTGGTTGTCTTGGCTCATTTAATGAGATGATATTCAAGAAAATATTGGCTAGGACTCTTCAGATTTATTATTACTTATTTGACATTGCATTAATGTAACATCCCTAATAGCTCCAGATTTGTTCTTGAGTGGATGAATAAAACCCAATAGATAGCAATCAGTAGGGGTTTCAGCTTTTAGTTTGTTTTGTTACCTTAAAGCAGAGGGGGATGAAAGCCTTTATGATTTTTACACATTTCTATGAAATCAAAACCACCAAATACATTATTCTTTCGCAATTTCAACTCCAGAACAAACATTTTTCAAAAAGAAAAAAAAAAATTAAATAAAGTATATCTCATTGTATCTGTTAGATATAATAGACGATATGGAAACTGTTCCTTCAGAAGACATTGGAGGAATACAGTAGAAATATTGTATTTATACTAAAAAAAAAAGTGCATGAGAATATCCCAATATACCACCCTGTCAGGCCAGTATTTATAAAAAAACATTTGTCCAAAATCACTGCATCAAAATAAGATGAACTTGTGCCATGCTTTTCTAAAATAATCTTGCAGAAGGAAGTGCACAAATTGATGAAAATTCTCAAATGAGTTTTGTATGATTGATACTGCTTGACAAAAATGAAATGAAGGTTTAAATGTGTGGATGCAAAAGCCGTTAAATTTCACCATTGTTATCACTATATGTGCAAAAACCAATCCTCATCGTAAATGTTTTCACCTACTGAAGCCCTTGAATGATTCCAGTATTAAAGAGGTTTTAGTCTCTGACTAACTTGAGTGATTTTTCAAACAGAATTAGCCAAAGACACCTTCACAACCATCATTCATACCGGACTGAGTACATACAGTACATCAGCCTGTCAGTGTATACTTCTTCTCCTCCTGCTAGGATTGTAAACTCAGGCATTCTTTGGAAGTTCTGGAACAGTATGGGTCTCGGGGTTGAATTCGAACCTTTCTGGGTTGTTAATGATCACCTCTGTTATCAGCTTGCTGATACTCCTCACACCTGCATTCAAGAATAATATTTACCCTGTCTGTCACCACGCAGTGGTTCCATGTGTTTGTATGCGTCATCCTGTCTTTGCATCAGACTTTAATGATGACTTTCATTCTTCCATTCTCTCAGGTGTCTTATTGCAGTGGGAATAAGTGCAGCTTGGCTGTGTGATAAATATCTTTCTCAAGAAAAGTTGGAAAAGGAAGCTAAATACCAGGTCAGAATGAAAACCTCCCTGCTAACTCATAGTATTTCAAATCATGTACTTTTTAAATTCATGACCACATATGTGTGTGCCTATGACTTCACTTTGTGCATTACATTTTGTTTTTAGACAGCAGCTGGGTGGATATGTGTTGTGAAAATGTTTGATGATGACTTACACATCTGTTAAGAAGCTAGGATAAGTCTGCCGTCTGCATTGAAACAAGATTGCATTGCTTTTAATGGGTAAAATAAAATTCAATTGATATGATTTGAACATGAGCAAGAAACAGTGAAGGGAGAATGTTAAAGGACTGAAGGAATGAGTACAATTAGCCCTATCTCTTCCTTGTATATTTTCAAAGTCTAAAGGAGATATCATTATAATAAGTTAGACAAGTAGATGAAGATTGTTTCCGCTGAAAAACAATTGAAAGTCAGACAACGTTCAGCTGTTGTGCAAAGATTTAGCAAATATTTAGCGGTATCTAGTGGTGTGATTGCAAATTGCAAGCAACTGAACACTACAATGGGCCTGCAAATCATTGCAAATCATAACAAACAAGACAACACAACAACAAAAAGCAAAACACAGCAGCTCACAACTACTTTTACAATTGCTTTTTAGTTGTGGTTCCTGTTTTAGTGATTAGATTTGCAATACTTTGTCATATTTTCTGAATGTCTGTCGCGTACTGCAATGTCTTTTGCCGATATTACCGATTTTTTTTTGTTTGTTTGTTGTTGTTTATGTTGTCTTCTCCTTTATAGTAGAACAACCTTCCTCACCATCCCCTATAAATTTTATAATGTGAATAGTTCTCTGTTCAACTGATGTCAATACATTCAGCTTGACAGACTCCAAAGAGAAGGACACCATCCTTGTTGCTGGAAGTGCCTCCTCTTAAAAAAATAAAATACTTATATATCTTTCTGCAGATTATACACCTCTGACATTCGATTCTATTTCATATTTTAATTCCTCTTGAATTATAAAAACAACCCTTTTTGGAATAATTTGCTTCCCCACTATGAGATGAATTCCATTGACATACAGTATTTGTGTATTTCTTTATGAAGCCAATCCTAAACTTAATTTATACACATCCAAGATGAGTTAATGTGACTCTTTAAAATCCATACATCAGCTTTTTACATTGCTGCATATATTCCTTTAATGATTATAGTCTGCATCAAAAAGAGTGGTATGAAAACGGTCCTTTTCCTTGATTTTGCAATTTTTAACTGTTTGAAGAAAGTGATTCATAAGAATTACAAGAAGTTATAATTACATCACTTGGATTTGTGGAAATTCACTGAAGTTTGAGACATGCAAGTTGGGGATGTGGGCATCAGACAATCACTTCAAATTCAACCAGAACATAATTCTTCATATCAATTACTGTTTTTTTTTATTTTAATTTTCTATATCATGAAGAATTTTGCACTATTTTTGGATTTAAATCACCAGTAGCACTGTTGCACTCAGAAAAGAATCAAAGGTCAACATCTGATTTGAATGAACAGGGGCTTCACAAAGCTAAGTTCTAGCTCATCCAGCCAGACAAACACTAGACTCAGCTTGTGAAAATATTTCCAAGTGTGTGCTATTTTTAAACAGAGAGGTCGAACATCAAGTCGATTGACTATAGCAAACAGCAGTGGTGTAAAATGAGCAGCAGTGTTCATCCCACTGAAATGAGCTGACTACTAGAAATGCGGTAATCTAGAAAGCATGACGCTGCCAAGGGCAAAACCCTAAACTGATGGAAAACTGTTGATCAGTGTAATACAACATCAGCAAATACATTTAAATGTAGTAATCCATGTTTATTCACCTTTTCAAACATGGATTACTACATTTAAATGTCTTTGCTGATGTTGTATTACACTGATCAACGGTTTTCCATCAGTTTGATATGTATGGTACACAGATCAAATCTTTTTTTGACCTACAATTATTTTAGTTTTTGTTTTGTTTTTTTACTTTTCAATGTTGAGATTGCATGTTCTCCCCGACTTTGTTTGGGTTTCCTCCAGGTTGTCCAGCTTCCTCCCATCATGAAAACATGTATTAGATGTAAATTAGTGACTCCAAATTGGCTGTTGGTATGATTCTGAGTATGATTGGTTGTTTACTTCAGTCTGCCTCATCTTCCTCCACCATGAGCTACTTGTCTGCCCCCTGCTGCTCTCTTTTGGATTCTTCCTGTATTTATAACAGTTAAATTTTAATTTACATTCACCTGCTGTCTCTCTGTTTGTTGCTGGAGGCTGTTTCCATTATATCTTTGGACATAAATGCATTATTTCCAGTTAAAGATGTGGAAACCACAACAGTGACCAAAGTTTTATGAAGTTTTATATCGGATAATATGTGAATGCTTCCATCTAATGGACCCAAGTTTTACCCCCATATTTTCTGTAAAAGAATGTCTGAGCAATAGGGGTAACTGTAAGGTCTGTTATTTATTCAGTTATGTAGAGCCTCCATTGACTGCAGTCAGAACTAACATGCACTTTGTAAACCGACCACTAGATGTCAGTGAATAGCTCAGTTTGTCTCAGCCTCCGAAACAGAGAAAACCATTGATTCATTATTTGCTATTTTATCAGTAGTTATTTTATGTCTACAGACAAATTAATATTTTTGCCTGCAAATAAATAATGTCATTCAGAATCTGTTTCATCTAAATGCTATGTCCTTCATGGAACATCCCTGTTCATCTCCATGCAGTGCTAAATTACTTGGAAACATTGGTGGGTTTTTCCGCCTAATTACTTCTCAGAGAGAGACAGGTAAATGTTAGGAGTCATTGAAAAGGTGTACCACGTAGAGTTCATTTACTGGTGTTTATTGTGTATTGTTGTCACACTTATGTGTCCTTGTGTGTTTTTCACTGTTAAACTGTATGGTTTCACCTTTGGACCAGGATTATACCACTCTCTCTGTTTTCTTTCTTTAAGCAATTTTCCTTTCAGGAATTATTAAAGGATCCTGAATATGATTCTCTCTCCACCTTCCCCTCTCCGTATTCTTTTATCCATCCCCTCCATTCTCAGCTCTTTCCTTCCTTTTGACTGGATTTTTTTTGGGCAGTGCATACAGTCTCCCACTCCCCCACCCCCACTTTCAGCTTGGATAACTTTCCTTCACCAGTCCTGCACTGTGCCGGCCTGGAGAGTAGTGAAGGAGCGGAAAGAGCAACGAGAAGAGAGGATTTGGTGAACAGGGCAGAGGTACCATGGCTGCTCTCTCTGCCTTGCTGAAGACCTGGGTAATACTGCAGACTTTGTGCCTGGCTCTGGCCCAAGTGGTGAGTGTACAGGGGAGGTTGACCTGCTTTATTTTGGGGTTCAGGGGGGAGAAGTCCCCTGGAATGGCCCGGAGAACCCTGGATGTCTGTTACAAACTGAGAGCTGTCTTGGTGTTGATTTAAGGGATCTTCTTCTTCTTCTTCTTCTTCTTCTAAAATGCTGTTTGTTGATCAAACGATGGCGTATTAGAGGTGACAGTCTCATTTTATTTGTATTTGAAAAAAACCCATCAAGATTGAGATAGGTTGTTTGCTATGGAAACTGAATGACATGGGCTTATAATCTATGGATTATCTTCTCCGTAACATGTGGATTTAAGATAACCGATGGGTCAAGATGATATTTAGCGTTAAACTGGATACTTTTTCTGCTCAAGAAGATGTTTTGCAATCAAAGGAGAAATTCATGATGATTCTTTTGTTTTTCATTAAAAAACCTCATAATGGAGATGGAAGTCAAGAGGGGATGATTTTTTTTTTTTTAAATCGGATTCTCTTTTATTCCTATTGATTTGCTCTTTTGATCACCAGATGGACTGATTGACTCAAAGAGATGATTTCAAAGATGGGCTAAGAAGTCACCAACGTAGTGGTGATGGTGGTGGTGGTGGTGGTGGTGGGGGGGTCAGGTGTGTGTGTGTGTGTGTGTGTGTGTGTGTGTGTGTGTGTGTGCGTGCGTGCGTGCGTGCGTGCCTGTGTGTGTGTGTGAGTGTGTGTGTTCGGTGTGGGGGGTGGGGGTGGGTGGAGGGTGTTTGAGGGTAAACAGTGCCAGTCTCATGACCACTCCTGCCACATTCCTGCTCAGTCATTTACTTTTACCTTTTTGTCTTGTATCAACTTGGTACAACCTTAATCAGTTCATGCTTATTTAGGTATTTAGCTTAGGTTTAAGTATTTAGTTAGTCTGTTATTGTTGTTGTTGCTGCTGCTGTTGTTGTTATTGTTGTAGAGCTTAAGTTGATTATATGAAAGAAAATGAAATAATTTACCCAGAATGCAAATCTGTGTATACTTGTCATTTGTTATTGCTGCATTTGTTACCATACTGTTTATTGGTAGCCGTTAAACTACATCTTGTATGGACATTTCCAGTTTGTTGATAAAGAAAGATTTTAAAAAAATAATTCTCTCTCTCACCGTAATCATGATAGCAACACAATTGAAACATTGTTATGGGTTGTTTTAATATAATTGATTTTTTTCCCTATTATCCTCCCCACTGTCAGCATAACATTCATTTTGCTACTGAATTTCATTGTTTGTGATTACTTTACTTTAATTGAATTTCTTTCTGTGTGTCAACAGGGTCCACCTGGACCTCAGGGCCAGCCTGGCCCACCAGGCCCCTCTGGCATCCCTGGGTCTGACGGCATTGATGTTAGTATCCAACCAGGTTTGAACAGATTTGTCACAAAGACCATCTTTGTGCTAGACAAATACAGATCCTGTGCTCTTGTGCAGTCTTACCAAGAGAGGGCGCTGTGAAATAACACACCTGCACAAAAGAGCTCTGTTCGCAGCAGAGAGAGGGGTTTCTTGAGAATGTACCTTTTCTCCTAGGGTAACATGATACATTTGAAATGTTTTCTGAGCTAACGACACACATGTTCCATAAATATATTATCACACATGCACACATAAGCGCACGCGCACTTGCAAGAAGTTCTGATTTCCATTTAACTTTCCAAAAAACAGTGATTTAATATTTGATTTGTTTGGATCAACGTACATGTACAGTGTAAAGTAGATCTATAATGCTAAAAATTTCCATTCCACACTCATGTTAAAAAATACCAGGTAAGCTATTTGTGCATTTAGATTGTGATCAGAAAGTTATTTTTGGCAACAGCATTGCAAATCCTTGACAGAACAATAATGTCACATATTTTTTGGAGCTTGTGAGAATAGGCTTAGCTTGTGATGAAAAAAAAAATATATTAAGGTTTATGGATGAGTTAAAAATGTTCTCATCATGTCATTTTTCTAAAGCACGTTCTCTGTTAAAGTAACAAAGCTTAAATGTACTTACTCTTCCCAGGGAGAGAAAGGACCTCCTGGTCCCCCTGGTCCGCCAGTAAGTTTGAATTTTGTTATTTATTAGAATTTAGAACTCAGAACCTTCTGATGGTTATCGATTTGCTTAAGTACCTAACATTATAATTTTATTGCAGGGACAAAAGGGAGAGCCAGGAGAACCAGGTCCTGATGGAGCACCAGGGGAGAATGGTATTGATGTAAGTAAACTGGCTGGTATTTGTTGTGTTTGAGTGAAAAAGAATTGTACAACTAGCACAAAAATGAAACAGTGCCTTGAAAATCCTAAAAAAAACCTTCTTCCCTAATGTAAAAGCTTCTGAGATCCTTAATGTGGAAGTAGCTTATTAATTAAAATGAAAACAGATAAGCTCAGACAAAAAAAAAAAAACCTCACGCAGATAACCAGAAGAGCTCTTATGACAATATAGAAGCAAAACAAATTGACTGTAATTTATTTTGATTTAAATAATTACATAACTTCAAAATGCATGCTTTAGAGACCTCTTCTGAATTTCTTCGTTCATCCTACTGTGCTGTTCTATTTTCCACTGTTATGAATATTGTAATTAATCGCCTGTGCTGACCCCTGAATTGTTAACTATTGGTTTATTGTCAATACAGCAATTGCATTAATTCACTGCTTCGGTCATAGCGTGAGGTTAATACTGAGTGTGTCAAACCCATTATCTTTTGCTGATTACACTTATTCAATCTATAGTAATTATGGGTACTGATGAACTCATTAAAGAGAAGAGTAGATTAGTTTAGAATAGAATAGAATAAAATAGAATAGAATAGAATAGAATAGAATAGAATAGAATAGAATAGAATAGAATAGAATAGAACAGAACAGAACAGAGACTGTTCAGTGAATAGTTTTCCTGACAATGTCATGCAGCTTTTTGTTTAGTTTAGTTTAACTGGATTTAGCTGTCAATGTCTCTCAATCATATGCTAGTAGAAGCGCACACACATAAACACACAATCACTTGCATTCCTCAGAGGTTTAGTCAGTAATCCGCCCTGGAATCTCCATCTCAGAAGTGTATCCTAATTACGTATTAGACCAATCAACTCTGATAAAATGTCTAATTAGACCTGTTGTAATTCTTGTTATGTGTTAAAGTCAGATCATGTGTAGTCTTTAGAATGCAGTTGTTAGTCATCATTATCTTTCAATACTCTTTCACACTCGCACACACACGCAAATGCATTGCAAGCCTGCCAGCATCTCCTTCTGTCTGTCTCTAGGGTTTAATTGGAGCCAAGGGTGATCGAGGTCCTGTTGGAAGTCCTGGCCCTAAGGCAAGTGTCCAAACATCCACCTGGATAGTTCATCTGAGCAGACCGCAATATTCAACGGGGCTTTTGTCTGACATTGCAATTCTCAGGGTTGTGTTCCAAATATATTTTAATTGTGACGTGGACAACACTGAAACTGCCTACAGAAAAATAAAATTTTATTTTACGTTAAATGTCATGTAATCTAATTTCTTTACCTGAAGATGTAATTTGAGGAAAGTTCTTCGGCAGAAAACCATTACAGCAACAATTGCTGTCTGCTATCTCTATAGGGTCAACCCGGACCAAGTGGTGAACCTGGACCTGCTGTAAGTAAACTTTTATCAACTTTTACCACAACAAATTTTATAAAATGAATGATTTTTTTAAAATGAAAGCACAGTTGTTTCTATTGTTCTGTCATATAAAGTCATTTTCTTGTGTTTAAAAGGGGCTACTTTAAAAAAAAAAATCTAGTATTTTGTATTGCTTTTAATACAAGGAGTATGTAGTCAATACAGTTACTTGATAAATGGTGAAGTAAATTATGTTACATATAGCTATTAAAGGCAATTTAATCATCATGTAAGAAAATCTCCACACAATTTTCAGTTCAGTTTGTCACCACTAGGTGGTAGTCTATACCCACAAATCAGACACAACCCAATACAGTATATTTGAACAAGAATTTCAGAACCAATATCATGCTTGAACACTAATGCAGTAGTTCAATCATTTGTTTAGAACTGACATGCATCGTGTGTGAGGCTGTTTCATACACCCAGCTGCCTTCACCCTGCAGAGACAAGAGATCCTGCCCTGTGGGCTGTATGTCCTCCAGCAGGGTTTATTTACTCAAATTCTGTTCATAATTAATTCTGAGCAAAGCGCACAACAAACACAAACTGATTGTGTTCTGATTTTCTCTTGAGCTCTGTTTGCCCATGTTCTGACACTGCACACACATATTACCGAATTACTTTGCCTCCATTATTAATTGGCTTTCGCAAATGTTAATTGATACTTTGATGGATTGGTTCCACTTGTTATACAGTAATTTAACCTCCGGTCCCTTCTGTCAACATAGGGACCGGGACTTTCAGGACTGGCTGTAAGTAGCTTGCATGCTGTAAAACAGTCATACCATTAATCTCTGAACGACTTTGGTTTGAGGTGCTTTGTCTATACATTGGTCTCGCTTTCTCTATGAAAGGGTGCTCCGGGGCCAATAGGTCTTCCAGGTGAAATTGGACCAACTGGACCAGAGGCAGGCCTCTTACCTCTTTTTCTGTATTCATGACTTACAAATGTATTAACAGATTATAATATGCAATAACATGTACAGCTCGGTATTTACAACTATGGTCCTTCTGCTTCATTTAGGGTCTATTGGGACCGCCTGGACTTCCAGGATTACCTGGACCCCCGGGAAAGCCAGTAAGACACCTGGAACTGTTTACCTTTGAAATACCTACCATTCTTCTTTTTCTCTGATTTCTGATGGTTACTTTGGTTCTGATATACTCTTAGAAAAGTCTGACATGAGGAGGCAGAAATCAAAGGGTTGTTGTTGTTCAACAACGGGTTGTTGGATTTAACAACATGACGACCCTCCACATATTGTGCATTTCAATAACAACACAAATCATCTCCAGTATTGCTTACATATCCCTGCTATTACATCCACTCTCTGTATTATGAGGCTTCACTGAACAGCTCCAACTGATACTATAATGACATTTGTGCTGGGTCCATTCTCCTGGTAGTTTTCTTGGGTTTTCTTGACTTCGATCTGGAATTGGCTCATGAGCCTTATGTTGATTTCAAGTGTGCTCTGGGGAAGATCAATTTTCAGATAGATAGATTACCTGTGAAAAATAAATAATTATTATCAGAGCTTCCTTCAAGCATCCTGTCAATATACTGTACTGTATTTTCTTGTTTAGTTAGCAGCATCACACAAAAGTAATTGACAAATGTTCATGGAATGTGGTAAGAGGGTTGGTGGAAACAAATTACTGTCTGCTTTGTGTGCAGTGCAGATCATTTTGTAATTGAAAATAAATGTGTAATTCTGTTATTATGGATCACCTGTACAACACATTTCTACTGTACTTTCTTGTATCAGTCCATTTGTCACTGATAAGAATATACTTGTAATACGCTAATATCAGCTATTACATTGCCCTGACATTGTCCTGCAACTGTAACTGACGGAATAATAAATCATTTCATACCTGAAATCAACCATTTCAGTGAGATTGATGAGCGCAGCTGTGAACAGAGAAGGATAAATGAGCGAATGGAAGCTCATTGGATTTAATCAAGCATATAGTTACACCAGTCTAATTGCACCAAACACACATGGTATTGATACCAATCACTATGCAAAAGTCAAGCAACAACAAACTCAATATAACATCTGCTCAAACAGTTTGGAAGTGGAATCTGTTCTTCCAAAGCCAGCAGTAATTAATGTGTTTTTCAAAAAAAAGGTATGATAACAATGCACCTCACTTTGCTAGAGCTCACTGCAATTTGTTACCTTTCTAACAAGCAGCTTGCACTGAAATCATTGCGTGGTCCAAGTCTTTTTTCAAAAGGTGTATTTACTCTACGCTGTCCATCTGCGAAGAAGAGGTGTCTGTAATGAGAGTGTATGACACTGTGTTTATCTACAGTGCTGTTTTGGAATAAATTGATCCCTCTATTAGACAGTTGGGTAGTCTTGTTTGACTGCTCCAGGAATAGATCAGCCCCTGTAGAGATATTTTGCATTCTAATTCAATCAATGAACAGAGAGAAGTGACATAGAGAGGGAAATAAATAAATTTATAGAGATACCGTTGGCTTACTCATGGGAGTGGACTCAACTTTGAACAGGTAGCTTCATCTATCTGTCTTTGTATCTATTTGTCCATCTAGGGTCCTCCGGGGAAGTTTATTGGTGGAGAGGAAGGCAGTGCAGAGTTTCAGGTAAGCTCAAACATAATTTCTTACAAATCTGGTTTGACGGCACTTTTCATAATCCATACATTTCATTCTCTCGACAACAGTGTCCTCTTAACTGTCCAGCAGGACCTAAAGGACCCTTGGGACTGCAGGGAGTCAAGGTAAGTATTTTGTCTGTTTCCAGTTGCCCCTTAAGGATGAAGCATTTCATGTACTGCATATCAATGATAATATTGTTACAAAACACAAATAACGTATTGCCATTTAGGGTCACAAGGGACGTGCTGGTGTACTCGGAGACCCTGGAGCTATTGGCAAAACAGTAAGTTGCAGAAATTCTGCTGAAACAGACTCACATATGCACTGAAACACCCATATATCTATATGAACTGTATAGTCTCGCACCCACCATTCAGGATCAACCAAGGAAAGGATTAGCTCTAATGAAGCCCCTTGAGGCACATGACTGGCTCTAATCTGGCTGTGATTAGTCCAGCCTGGACCTGACTCTGAAGGCAGCATGTGGCAAGTCATAGGAAAGAAATGGTGTTTAGCCAGGTACATAAAGGGAGGGATGAGACAAGTCAGGGTTCATACAGTCATCTTCCCTCAATATATTAATCATAGCAAATGAGCATGTAGTGGGTTCCAGCAGTGTGGCTAGCCAGGCCCCAGGAATTAGCCTCTGATCTTCCCACATAAGAGGCCTTATTTGCTCAAAACACTCATTGCACCTCATTGTTACCTATTCTCCCAGGCAGACTTGTAAATTTGACCTGCTATAAGACACAATTACACTAGGGTGCAACCACATTATTTCTTGTTAAGCACAGTTAACACAAGTGGTTTACATCCTGACTATTCTGTTCAAGGTAAAACTAAGATACTATGTACCAAAAATGTTTGTCCTATTTTTTTTTATTTGGTATTAGGTGCTATATGAAGCTACAGAAAAGTAGAGAATGGTTAGACCAGCTAAATCTGTTTATTTTTTATTTAAACTTCTTCAAGATATGTAAGGAGAGGGACACCACTTCCTTGTCTATATGTAATGTATGTTGCTAGATGTTATGCTAGTAACAGAACAAGGAAAAAAAAAATTAGATTAATGTGGCCATTGACTGGGTGCAGACCCTAGAGTAGACCCAGAGCCCTCTGGAGGAATTTCTCATCTTATTTGGCCTGGGAATTCCTTGAAGATTCCACCAAGAAGACATAAAAAGTGTTGCTAGGCAGAAGGACTGTTCACTGGTGAACAGTGCTTTTCTTGACCTGCTACTGCTGCAATCCAGACAAAGAAGAAGAAACTTATTTTATTAATCCCCATGACCACAGAGAAAAAAGAAAGAAAAAAACGTGTCCAAATTTAAACAAATATCGCTTCATATATCTATATTTCATGGCAAACAATAAATGGACACAATGGTTGCACAGCAGAATATCCATATTCATGCACCTGGACATCAATGGCTTGACTATGAAAGCTTACAACAGGTGAACTTTCACCAAAAAAAAAGTAAGAAAGGAAAAATATGTAAACTAGAGGTCACAACCAACACAAGCCGTGGGCAGCCAATCAACACATTCTATTGCTCCTTAGTAACCAAACAGACCTGCATTATTTTGATAATTCCATTTAATAGTAAGAAACTATGCAGATTCTTATTATTTATTATTTATTTGCAGGTCCAAATGGTTTAACTCCAAAATGTAATTGTAATATTTGATTTCATAATTTCAGGTTTTTCTTCAGGATTTGACAATTTTTAGATCAGCTAGGTTTATTTTTGTTCTGAAAAAGCTGCAACCTGAATAATCACAGCCGCACCCATAAACCAAAGCACCTGATGAATCAAGATTAGTTCAGATATTAAATACATAAATATATAAATTAATACATAATGGTCATTAAGTGGATTCAAATGGATTTTCAGCTTTTAAGAGTTTCTTGACTGCAACGCTTCCAGAATTTATCAAAATCAAGATGTTCTGGAGTTTTGTAAAAATGTGTAAGGATATCATACTCAATCGTATGCAGCTAGTCAAAATAAAACAGCATAACTGATTAGTCTTTTCTCTTTTCTTGTTTCCACCAGGGTCCCAAGGGGGAAGTGGGCATCTCTGGTGAACAGGGTATTCCAGGACCTGTGGTATGCTGGGAATTTAACTAATTGTATTTTAATTCAATATCCAAGGCTAATTAGTGTTTTCACCTTGTATTATCTTGATTTTAACTGAAGATAGTGTTGTGGAATTAGCTCTATGTTTAGTCATGGTCACAGGTCTTAATTTGTCTTACCTTGTTTTAATTTCTTTCCTATTAAGGGCCCAATAGGTCTGAGAGGTTATCCGGGAATGATGGGTCCGAAAGGAGAAGCAGTGAGTACAGGCCCCTTTCTCCTTTTTTCACATCATAACTTTTTTGTCCTCTTTCACATTGAGTATGAGGCTGTTTTCACTCTTAGATGAGCATCAAGGCGGCATAGTCAGACCTGCCCCCACTATACAAACGCCATCCATTATCAGCAATGGGGACATATGGAAATGATGCTAACACAAATCTCTCCCCTCCTTTAATGAGTTGGGGTTGTCTGGGTCCATGGTGCCTCCATCTGTAGTTAATGATCCTTCGTAGTCATCCGTCTTACTGTTAACATTCGCCGCTTTGGCCAAGTCAGCGCCCTGGCTTTGTGCCAAAGTAAGAGGAGTTGGCTCTCGGCGTAGCTTGCATTAGTGAAGTGAGTTAAGCACTAATTACCCCTTTATCACAAAGAACTGTAGACTGTCATGACTTAGCATCCTTCCTGATCTGACCTGACTGATGGCACTTTTTTTGTTTTCCCACAGGGCCCTCGTGGTTACAAGGGAATCAACGGACCTGTAGGAATTCCTGGGCCTCCCGTGAGTTTATACTTTATGAAAGAATAAGAGACTTGATTGCACTCATAAATGAAGAAACACAACACTGTAACTCTCTTTCTGTTGTTTGCAGGGTGAGGAAGGGCCACAGGGACCACTTGGAGAGACAGGAGACAAGGGAGACAAAGTGGGTGACTGTTTGGTTTTTTTCCCTTGTTTATCGCTAAAGCATTCACAGAAAATGAAAACAGATGAAATATTTCTAATTAGTTGAATAGGACAGTGGTCCTGATGTGGATTGCAAACACACTAATGCTGGTGTGGTTATTTTGCACAGGGCAGCCGAGGTATCCAGGGCCCACAGGGTGCAGTTGGCAAAAAAGGAGAGAATGTGAGTTAACACAATTTTGTATGTGCACTGCACACTCATTTGGCACAGAGAGTGTGCCAAAATCAGTCCACTGATTCATTTGTCTGCTTTTTCAGGGTCTGCCGGGTATTGATGGGAAAGATGGCACACCTGGTATTCCTGGAATAAAAGTATGAGTTGCCAGCCTTGATAATAAGAAATACCAGTCTCTATAATAGATCAGCATTTATTCTCCTTATATTCTCCTTCCTGTAGGGTGGCCCTGGCAAGGCTGGAATGCCTGGTCCTCCTGGTCCTCAGGGTGCTGCGGTGAGTGACCCATCAGTGTGTGTGTGTGTGTGTGTGTGTGTGTGTGTGTGTGTGTGTGTGTGTGTGTGTGTGTGTGTGTGTGTGTGTGTGTGTGTGTGTGTGTGTGTGTGTGTGTGTGTGTGTGTGTGTGTGTGTGTGTGTGTGTGTGTGTGTGTGTGGAGTGAGGGAACTGTTTGTTTGAGTTTAACAGCCATACCACTGAAGGCACATGCAAATAAGCTTATCTGTAAACACTAATTGCCAACCAGACCACGTAGGGGGTCATTTTGAACTTATTTCAACAAAGCAGAGGAAACTAATTTGAAGCCGGACGTTAATCTTTGTGGGTTTTGTTTTTTCTGGGCATTTTTCCAGGTTACCACTGACCCTATGGCCCATGCTGTTTTAGAATTTATACCACCTTAAAATAGCATTCTCCCTCCTACCATCAGTGATTTATCACAATCAGACCAGTGTGTAAACTGCTGTGTGTGAGCTTATGTTTGTGTGTGAATCAGTTTGACTAAAGGGTAATGGAGCATGAGATGCACACTTTGCTCTGTGGTCATTGTGGTGACACTAACACTGCTGCAAACTCAGACACAATAAGCAACCCTGCTTTATGTGCTGCTGTGAAATCGTTACAGGGAAGGCTACTGCAAGGTATATACTGATAGCTGAAACTGCAAATCAGCTTATTTTCATTCTTGTATTTTTATCTAAGGCATCAGCCCTACTTCCCTTCACTTCAATCTTATACAGTACAGATATGCAGGTTTATTACCACTTACAGTTTCATGTCCCCTCTCTGTGTTTCAAAATGTAAAATATACAACACACTGTGAGTCAGTATGCACAATACAGATGTAGCCTTTGTTTGATTTCTTTGATTTCTTTCATTTGCAATATATATATATATATATATATATATATATATATATATATATATATATATATATATATATATATATATATATATATATATATATATATATATATATATATATATATTTCTTTTTTCTATAGGGATTACCTGGCAGTCCTGGGACAAAGGGAGGACCCGGAGAAAATGTAAGCCTTTAGGGGAAAAGTTGTTATAGAAGGTGCATTTTTAAGGTTTTCTCTTTTTTTAAAAATCTTGTCTTTCCTTCCCTATTAGGGCGAGGCAGGACCTAGGGGTCACGTTGGTTTTGCTGGTGACCCTGGACCTCTGGTAACCAGTGGATACAGACTAAAGACTGTAATTGTTTTCTCCTAATTCTCCTACAGTAGGATGCATAATCTTTTAACTGCAACTCCTAGGGTGAACCTGGTCTACCTGGTGAGGCTGGTATGGAAGGAGTTCCTGGACCTAAGGTATAAGTCCAATCTTTCTGGTTGAATGTAAAACACCAAAATCCACAACTGTCAGTAAAACATGTTCACTCAGCCTGATTCCTACAGGGTGACAGAGGCCAGCGTGGAGAAGCTGGACCACAAGGAGTTGTCGGCAAACCTGTGGGTATCTTTTTGTATTTTTTTGCCTACAAATTTTTCTAAGCTACAGCAGTAATTTTGCATATAAACTTTGTCCATTTGTCCAGGGAAACAAAGGAGAGAGGGGACCAATTGGTGTTCCAGGTGCTCAGGGTCTTAGTGGAACCAAGGGTGACAAGGTTTGCGTGTGTGTGCATGCATATGTATGACTGTTCAGTCATAATTCTTTGATAAAGCATGTTGTTCATTGTTGACGTTCCAACACACTTCAAAATAATTTAGTTACCCAGACATGCCCATTGGGGGCAGCGTTTACCCATGAGTAAAAGATATGGATCCTCAGTAAATCATTGAACAAAGTAAGCAATACAAATAAGCAATATAAATGATAATCTAAACATCCCCATTTTCCACATTCCATATATGAGACATATTTCTTACTTTGTGATCTGTGGTGTGACACCACAGATCACAAAGTAAGAAAGATGTCGCTGGATTGAATCAATATTCAGTTCTTTTTCCAGATATAAATTATAATCTAAGTTTGACCACATTTACATCACACTCATTTTATTTCTCCAGGGCTTCCAAGGAAAAGTTGGTTCACAAGGAGATATTGTGAGTAGAATTCTCTTTTGAATGACACTGAGAATCTTATCTCATGTTTACCTGTGTAGGTTCACATTCATCCAGGACAAGGAAAATAAAGACTTGGACTGGACTTGCTTTAGGCTGATTAGGTTTCAATCAACCTAAAACAAATCCAGTTGATTGTCGTTTGCTCGTCTTGACTTTTCTCATGTTGTTGTATTTCAACTTCATGCAAACATGTTCTTATGTGACACTACCAAGTGTCTATGTGAAATTTAATATAAATGAACGATACTGTGCATCATTTTATACTGTGAAGGGGTGTTAGTGAACTTGTGATGGTCGTCATCTTGCTTCTCTGTTCCTTTTTTGTGTTTTTAGCTATTTTTCATCTATTATTTTTATTATCTGTCTTATATCTGTTTTTTTTTTAAAATCTGTATCTGCACCAAAGGACAGCGTTCAATTTTTGTTGTTGGATTTGACGACAATTAAAGTAATTCTTGATTCTTACAGTCATACATTTCTCACCCCCTTGTCCATATTTTTTCACTCTGTTGGTTTTAGGGTGACCCTGGTGTTGAAGGACTGGCTGGTGAGAAAGGTGAAAAGGTAAAGTTCATCTGTATATGACCAAAAGCTGTTTAAAACACTTGTTCTAAAGAAATGCCAAATCTTTCAATTTATGACATACATGTGTAGACTTCAGACAATGTTAAATATTTTGGTCTAAAGGAATCCAAAAAAAGTGATATATATAGTAGAACACATCACAAACATACTGAAGAAGAGGAAGTCTGTAGGAATTTGCATATAAATCCCTATAATGACCCAGATGGCAAATGAGCTATTTACATGACAGTGGAGCAATGATGCACGTTGCCATCTTGAAGCGGCATTTTTAGACATTTATAAGATTCATTCTTGAATTATTGCTCAATCAGTGTCTCTGAAGTTGAAATGATAGATAGAAGTGATGAATGCGATAATGACAAAGTCTGTGTGTTTTTGCATTGACAGGGTATGTCTGGGGAACCAGGGCCCAAAGGACAGGTGAGACATTACATTAACATACTCTCTTCCCTCGTTCTTGATGGATTTTTGTCTTTGTTTTCATCATCCATTTTTAATTGGCCTCTCTCCTTGTGATTCACAAATTCTTCCCCTCATAGCAAGGAATTAGGGGTGACCCAGGATACAATGGACTCACTGGAGACCCTGGTAAACCTGGAGATCAGGGACCACCAGGACTGTCTGGTCCAAGGGGACTCAATGGGGAGCGTGGAGTCCCTGGATTGCCAGGCATTCAAGGACCACGAGTGAGTCCAGTTCACGGTTAATGACAGTTGTGATGAATAAAACATTTTTATTTGTGCACTTGGTTGGATGCTGTCTTCATGTGGTATTTCTATTCTTCTCTCCAGGGACGTGATGCATCTGACCAGCATATTATTGAAGTGGTATTGAAGATGTTGCAGGGTGAGCATCTCTACTTGCAAACCATTGGTGTCCATTAGGAAGATTAAATTAGCTCATCTCAGACTTTCATCTCCAGATCAATCGATTGTAAATTATCGAGGGTAATCCACGGTAACCCCATCAAGGATGTCTTTTCTGTTACAGAGAGATTAGCAGCAGTGGCAGTGAGTGCCAAGAGGGCTGTGCTTGGTGGGGCCGGTGTAATGGGTCCTCCTGGGCCTCCAGGACCTCCGGGGTCACCGGGACCTCAGGGGCCACACGGCTTACCTGGTGCCCGTGGCATTCACGGTATGATTGGAGGACATGGACAAATCGGAAACACAGGACTTAAAGGTATAATTTTCCAATAGAGGATTGACACATTTACATTTACTAAATATATAACTGAAATAATAGCTTTTGAGGGTTTATCAAGGCTCATCCTTCTTTTCTCTTCACTAGGAAAGAGAGGTCCAAAGGGAGAAAGAGGAGATCCTGGTAAACCACATCCAGGACTACCAGGACCACCAGGAATACAAGGTAAGAGTTGACGCCTGTCAAGTTTTATACACATTCACTAAGGTTTAAAATAAGTAAAGACATAAAAATGATCCTCACCTCTGGACATCAGATAAAATCTGCATTTCATGTTGAATCCCCTCCCCTCACAGGTCCTCGTGGTGTGGATGGTGTGGCAAGGGATGGCAGGCATGGTGAAAGAGGACCACAGGGATCAGTCGGAGAGGCTGGTCACCCCGGTAAGGCAGGTCCCACAGGTCTACCAGGCTTCTGTGAGGCAGCGATGTGTTTGGCTGCATCAGCATACACCTCACCGAGACTACAGGAAGCTGGCACAATCAAAGGACCCAGTGTGTAAAGGCCTATGTCACCATCAGCAACTCACCACACAAAAAAGAGAGAGAGAGAAATTAAAGGAAGAGATAGACCACTTGTCTCGGTAGGACACCATCAAGATTGAGGAGTGGGGGACAATAATATTGACTTGGTGTGTAGTGGAAAAAGAAACTGACAACCTGAAGTTTCGATGAGCAGGGACATTTTCTTGATCCTAATTCTCCCACATCACCATGACAGCAGGAGCTCACAGCCACCCACAAGCCTCTGTATTATCGAGTGTTTTTGGATGATGTCATTTCTCATCCAAATATTCCAGCCATGTTCTAGCAGTGCAAGAAGAGATTCATATTGCATCTCCAAGTCTTCCACATTCACAGTGTATACTAGCTGAGAGAAAAAAAAATGTGGTGAAAAGTACTTCTCTTTTGTGTGGTCACTTTGAATGGGTTTCCACATGCAGTATTTTGTTCGACATTTTTTAAAGTTTTAAATCCTTGCCTCTCTTGAGACCTCACACCTGATGCCTTAAAAGTGTACAAACAGGACCAATAAATAATTGAAGCCTAAATTTCCACTCAGTACTGTACTATATGGAAATATCTTTTTTTTTCTTCATTTGTGAGCGTGAGTGAAATGACTGATTTACCTCGTGTGTATATTGCCCCCACTTCCTTTCACAATCACAGCTTTCTACCCAAGTCTCATTTTAGACACCAACAACTAGCTTTATCTCTTCTTCTTGTTGCCTGGCAACAGCATAACCCGACAGGCACTCCCATCTCCCACAATGCAGTGCTGTAAATCTTTGTAAATGTGTGTTATTATGTAGAGAAAAAGAAATGGGTTACAAAATGCGTCAACTAAAAAGCATATGTAAGTTAATTCAGTGAGTAAGAAAAAGTTCCTACAGATACGACTTTTTCTCCGAACCAATCAGTCTAAATGTGCTTGCTATGCCACTGTCGACTTCTCACAGGATGTCAGCAACGTGATGACTGATTTATTTTCATCAACAGAAGTTATTTATTGTTCTACAAAGATAATCATATGTAAAGGTTTTTCGTTTTGTTTTGTTTTTTCCGGCTGTTCAGGTCAACCCAAACCAATAAAGGAAACCTTTTATAAAATGTAATTCTTTTTTTATCATGTGGGGAAATGACAATTAACCTTGTTAGTTTGGTTCAATTCATTCAGCTCCTTTTCATTTCATTTCTTGTCTTCTTGTAAAACTTTAAAGGTATCAGTTCATAAAAACAAAAACAAATTTGCATGCATCCAAACCTGCAGATGTTCAAGCTTTGTGAACCCAAGCAAAATAACACATCATAATAAAATATTGTACTAGATTATACAATATTATCCAAATGCATGAATGCCTGAATTAAAATCAACCACACATGCAGTTCTGCTTTCAACATATAATAGCTTCATAATAAAACATGAGACACATGATGGATTTGGTAAAAACAGGAACAAACAAAGCCACATATGGACACATACTGATTGCTGAACAGACCTACCAGGCTATGGATAAAACAGCCCAAAAGGTTCGAGGTTGGATGGGGTCTGACCAGAGCCTCTGTTTAGAGTGACCTAGTACTTCTTAAACAAGATACTCACGATGACCAAAAAGTTGGAACAAAAAGGTACAAAATGCACACAGAAGGTTACAATTATTTAATTGCAAACAGATGCAAAGTTATTAAAAAAAAGACAGAAAAAATACAAGAGATATAAAACTTGTCTGGGTTTGATCCCCTGCAGCAGAGCTGTGGATGTTTTCACATTTCTCTGTACTGGGGTCCATTTTTTCAAAATACCTCTGTAGTTGAGTTTTTGACATAATTTGACAACTACAATATAAAACTCACTTGAAAAGCCATTTTATTCAATATTAATCTTCCCATGGGTTAGCTGATAGGGAACAAAAGCTGAACCAGATTCATAGTTGAAGCTCCAGAGATGGTGATGGCAGTGGTTCAAAACTCCAAATTTAAAGAATAATAACATTAAAACACCCAAATACAGCAACACATAAGAATATAAAAGCCATTTGTGATGCTTTTCACAATATTTTCTTTATCTTTATATGACAGTGAGGGCTTTGGTAATCATGCTCAGTGTGATCCATTACAGTACCTGCGGTGAATGGCTGAATAATTGCTCATACTTTCTGAAGTTCCTGGCAAATGCAAACATACTTAAAAAAAGAAAATCAGATAAAATGCTTTAAAATGATTCAGAGTTAAATTGATATAAAAGGCACTTTAGTGACGCTGTTTCAAAATCGAATGTCTTTTCTGTAAACACATTTTTAGTCAATAAATATGCTTTTGACTTATCACATTTAAATTTTAAAGCCCATATACCATAGAAAAATAACCTTTTGGCATATTTTGTTGGTTTGAACGCACTGATGATGAAAAATTAGTGAATAATCATGCATTTGTCTTTTAAAAACATTTTCCAAAATTATAAAAAGCCACTATATATATATATAAATATAAATATATACAAAACAGTCATTCTGTCAAAGGGGGTATGATGGAAAATGGTTGACATCAGTTTCTACAGAATTGAAAAACATCTCTCTGGAATATTCCATTACGAGTTAAAATGTAAATATCTATCACATCATGGAGACAGAATATTAGAAATGCATACGATGCACTCTGAATGTGCTTCTGATTTGAAGGTGAAAAGATGTAAAAGGTAAAATCAAAGTGCTACAATAATAGCGTGTTCTTTGTCAGCAGACTTTAGAATGAAAAAAAAAAAGAAAAAGGGGAGCTAGGAGTAATCAAGCTGAACAAACTAAAAGTTGTGATTCCTGTCATCTTCTCAGGGTTCTTTGAAATGTAGGAGTGAAACAGAAAAAAAAGACAAAGTAAGAGGTGGTCATAAAGGGGTAATTTGGCATCTAAAGGGAAAAAGAATGATTAAAAAAAACTGGCGCAGGTTTTTGCAGGCCTCATTCCAGTGGGGCTCTTGGAAAAACTTGTGAATTTGTATTCAAACATTCAGCAGAAAACTACAGATATGTGGTCAGATTCAATGATGTTAAGTCACAATCTTTGGCTTCAAGTCTTCTCTGTAGTCTCCTTGGTTCTATCCTTTCTGCCCCTCTCCCTGATTCCTCTACCAGGGGCCCTTAACAGATGGACCCTTGGGGCTGTATTCTACTTGATGGCTCATACAGTCCCCAGGATTACAGCGCCCATCCCGTCCCTTTGTACCAGCCGGTCCAGGGGGGCCAGGGATGCCAGGTACACCCTGCTGGCCAACTGGTCCTGGAGATCCCATTTTACCATAACCTGGAGGCCCTGGAACTCCTAGAAGATTAAAAGACATAGAAAAGACAGGAAATAGACACAGACAGTGCAACTGACTTTCAGTCTCTCTAAGATAGAGTTAAATCTCAGTTTGTCCATTTTATTGGAGTGGTAAAAAAAGTATAAACTTGAAAGTAATAATTACCAGGAACTAGTCAGACCTCCAGTTATTTTCTGAGATACATCATTACACCCTGTAATAAATGTCAACTTTGTTGTGGTCCTGCACTATAAAAATACAAACTGAATTTTGTCTTAGTTTGTCCTTTAGTTAGTGAAGCTGGTATAAGTGTTTTATAAATCCATCACCAATAAAGAAAACAGATGAGTGCGTTCAGTAATATAGTAAGATGATGAACAAACTATGTCATAGAACACAGTTAGTTCATAATTGTGTCCAGTGGATACACGCTTATCTGTCAATAATACAATGGATGGTGTTGAACATGAATATTGTCATGGACTTTTAGAAAGTTCCTTTAAGACGTCTCAACTCTCATCCAAGAGGCTTTTTCAGTTCTGGTGGCGGTTTTTCTTGTCTCAGCTGCTAAACTCTGTGAGGTGTGGTCAGCACCATTCATATTCCAACGACCATTACCAAGACCACCCTGGATCCTCAGTGATGGACATTGAGAATGCCAGGGAATGTCGAAGGGGTTTGTTGAATTACGAATTTCATAGAAGTCACAATGCCTTCATATGTCTGTGTAGGTTCTCTGTCATCCAGGTCATGGTTATCCAAAAGCGGTTTGAGTCGATCCACTGGACGTTAAGAAAGTTCTTGAAGACGTTTCGTCTCTCATCCAAGATACTTCTTCAATTCAGAAGATGACTGATCATGTCCCAGTTTACAAGCCCTGTGGGGTGTGGTCAGTGCTATTCACATTCCAACGACCGTCGTTGACACCCGTCTGGCAACTCAACGATTGTTAGTGGGGGTGCCAATGGGGCTCACTGAGATGTGAGTTTCACCTTTGTATGCTTATGAGGGTCCTTAACATGAGACACATCACCTGGGTCAATCTGTTGAGACAATCTTTTTGGGAGTTTTGAAAGGACATGGTTGTAAATGGGAGAAAGGTAATGTCGCAGACCACCCCCCCTGTTCAAAGATGGCTTCTCCACTTTGACGTGGATGGCCTCTTTCACTCTTCTCTGAAACCATTTATCTTTCCTGTCCAAGATCTGAACATCGGTGTCCTTAAATGAGTGTCCCTCTTCCTTGAGGTGAAGGAAGACTTCTGAGTCCTGTCCTGATGTGTCGGCTCTTCTGTGTTGAGCCATGTGCCTGTGTAGTGGTTGTTTGGTTTTCCCTCTGTAGACATCTGAGCATTCCTCATTGCATTTAACTGCAGACACCACATTGCTCTTCTGACTGTGTGGTGTGGGGTCTTTTGGGTGGACCAATCTTTGACGGAGGGTGTTGCCCGGCTCAAAATACACAGGAACCTTGTGTTTGTTAAAGATCCTACTCAGCTTTTCCGACACTCCAGACACATATGGGATCACTATATCATTGCGCCTGTTCTCTTCCGTCTTCACTGGGTTGTTCTCCTTTCTGGATCTTGTGTGAGCTTTCACAAAGGTCCAGTCAGGATATCCACACGTTTTCAGTCCCCCTTTCAGGTGTTGGTGTTCTTTCACCTGGTCTTGGGCACTGGTCGGTAGCTTATCAGCCCTGTCTTGCAGGGTCCTGATGAGGCCCAGCTTGTGCTCCAGTGGGTGGTGAGAGACAAAAAGCAGGTATTGGTCCGTGTGTGTTGGTTTCCTATATACCCCAACGTACAGACTTCTGTCATCTTTTATGCCGACCTCGCAATCCAAAAAGGGCAGACTGTTGTTCTTTACATCCTCTCTGGTGAACTTGATGTTGCTGTCCACCGAGGTGATGTGTTGGGTGAAAGGTTGCACCTCGTGGATTTTTATCGACACATGGGTTAAGATAATAATCCACGAGGAACCTGCAACCTTTCACCACCTTCTGAACTGAAGAAGTCTCTTGGATGAGAGACGTAACGTCTTCAAGAACTTTCTTAACGTCCAGTGGATCGACTCAAACAGCTTTTGGAGAATGCCTTCGTATGCTAAAGGTGGTCATTAGCATTAGCTGCTTACAATGAGTCAATCTGCTGAGTACTTATTTTGGGGCGTTTCAAGGGGACCTAATTGGTGTCTCTTTTCAGGACACCAATGTTCAGTCCAAAATCTGAACATTGGTGTCCTGAAATGATTGTCCCTCTTCCGTGAGGGAAAGGAAGACCGTCTAATTCTTTCTGAGGAATTGACTCTTCAGTGTTGAGCCATGCACTTTTTGAGTGGCTGTTTGGTTTCCCCTATGTCAGAAATCCTTGCTGCATAGAACTACATATACCAGGTTGCTCTTCTGTCTGTGTGGTGTGGGGTTTTTTGGGGTGGGCCCATCCTTGTCTGAAGCCAGCAACCATCAAATAACTTTAAACAACCATGACCTGAATGAATGAGCACCTTCACAGATACTGTATATTCATAAATGCCTCTTCCATATTGTTGCTTATTTGCCAAACATAATAGCTACCATTGCACTACGGACTGATCAATAGACTAGTGGGGTACATTACCTGGTGCTCCTGGTGGTCCTATATCTCCCATTTCTCCAATACCCTTGTCTCCTTTCTCTCCATTTGGTCCTCGTGGTCCTATGAACAGACAGCGACATATTGCCATAATATCACAGATAAACATTATGCTGTTAAAGTTTGAGTTTCTCAAAGTAGTTTAAAAACACTTTTAATATGTGAAAAAGCTCACCTGGGGGTCCTTGACTTCCTGGACGGCCTTGTCTGCCAATCTGTCCAGGCATTCCAGGTGCACCTGGATTTCCCGGCGTTCCAGGTGATCCGTCTTTCCCTGGAGGTCCAGGGCGACCCGGGGATGCCACCATCTCTACTGGCATTTGTATGCGAGACATATAGTAGGCCATTCTCTCTGGGAGGGGAAACAAGCAATGATTAAAAAGCAATAACTATATATATATATATATATATATATATATATATATATATATATATATATATATATATATATAAAAAATAGATATTCAAAGACATGTAACTGAAAGCAAAATGGTCTGGACTAGAAAAAACACACACTGCAAAATGAACAATCGCAGAGCGATCTGTATGTCCAGAGTTTAGTACAAGCTCTTACCATCAAAAACCTTGATGACCTGCTGGCGAATGAAATTCTTGATTTCATCATAATTGACGACAGCCTATATAAGAGGGATGAGAAGAGGTGAAGCAAAAGGACAATTAATTAATCAAAGTGGATAATTACAAATTTCATTATTTAAAAGAGCAGATGGAGGTAGTGCTATGGTATGCCAAAATGCTTTGTGTCATCAGCACTTCTCAAAATCAAGTTGAATATTGCATGATGTGAAGATGATTAAATATTAAAGCTACAGATATGGTGCTGTAAGTGTCATGAGGCTGAAGCTCACATCATTTCCCGGTGACCCGGGACTTCCAGGCGAACCTTGAGGGCCCTCTAGACCTGGACTACCCCTCTCTCCCCTTGGTCCGACTGGTCCAATCATCGGCTGTGCCTCTTTGGAGTGATAACCTCCACCACCAGGGGGCCCCGGTCTACCTCTCTCCCCTGGAGGACCCCTCTGGCCTGCTGCACCTGGTTCACCCTGAGAAACAGACATATGTCATAACAGTTATACATTATTCTTGAAATTTTCTGGCATGAACACAGTTATTACAACTGAAAATACACATTTATCACTAATACTCACTATGAAATATTTCACAATCTCCTGCCAGAGGTAAGATTACAAGATTGACAGTTCCTTTTTTTTAATGAAGTTAAATATGAAATTAAAACTTATGGATGTTAGATTTGACAGAGACAGTTTACAGATAACAGATAAAATAGGGACAAATTATGGCAAAATATCCAGCTCTCAAGTGTCACTGCTTTACAAATTACACTTGGTTAATATGTTGAATATTAAATATCAAATAACCGTAAAATTGCTGCAACCTATTTTCCCCAAACTAAGCTGTCTCACACTGTTGTCACACAGATAAATATTAATCAGAGAAATATGACTAGTTTAACTCTTTACATCAAATTCTACAAAGACAGCAATAAAGTATAATTGTTATAGATATGCTTTTTATCTGTTGCACATTTTTAGAGCCATACTAACATTGTTACTATCACCATTTCAGAGAAGTAGCTGCCAGAAAGACAGCTGCACCTAATATCTCTTTCCACATAACAATCCGACCATTTGGGTTGTTAAAATAAGCTAAAAAAACAAAAAAAAACCCAGCCCTGCTGCATTAGTGACAGTGATTTATTGAGGACAAAGCAGTCCATAATGGACGTCTAATGTTTACACGTCACAAACAGACAAGTAGCTCATGAAACGGAGAGGAGTGCGAAGAATAGAGGAGTCCTTTCTTGTCTTTCTCCTCTGTTCTTCTCCTCTACACAGCTAAAACCCTGACAATGCCATCCTGTCAGCGTGACAAATAGCCTCATCTAGCATCTCTCCTCATGCTTAATAGCATTATCCCAGAGACTTAGAATAACTTTATCATTGTATCCACCTACAGCACCGTAAGCCTGCATCCAAGCAGAGATCCAACAGGCTCTACGGCAACAGAGGGCCAGCAGACAGCCAACTGGAAACGGGTGAAGTGAGGTGAGGAGGAGAGAGTGGGTCCGTAGGAGGGTCGGAGAGTTACTGAACTGATGACTGTGTTAAGCACAGGTGCTGAAAAAGCAAAAAAGAAAACACCAAGCGTGTTCAGCACCGAAGTGCTCTGGCCTAAAGCTCCCTGAGCTAATCGGAGCAGAAAAAGGTGTATCTCACTAAAATCTGATGGTCTGCTGAGGAAATGGATGATTGATGCTCTTCTTGACAAGATATGATCATATAATAAACCGTACCACCCTGAGACATCTTACTTTTTGACCTGGTGACCCATTGTCCCCTGGGAGTCCTGTCAATCCCTGTTAATGGAAAAAACGATATATTCACCAATGGAATAAATCACATTGCATCACATCACCCATCTCTCCCCAGTATACTTTATATTTACAAGCACCACATCCAGACATTACTCACATCTTTACCAGGAGGGCCATCACTGCCTGGCTCCCCCTAAAAGACAAAGTCAAAGTAGGAGAAAGAAGGTTAAATGAGTTGAATCGGTATGGCAACATGCTGAAAGATGCTGAATTAAATGTAGTTGATTATGAAGATCAAATTTTGAATTAGACATAGCTGAGAGCTGAAACTAACCATGGGCCCAGGGTGTCCAGGGGGTCCTGGGGGTCCTCCCATTCCTGGAGGACCTCTGTCCCCAGCTTGGCCTTTATCTCCTGCTATACCCTGTGGAGGGAGATTAAGGATTATTTGTTTATTAATTGTACAATGTTGCATGTTTCAGCGCATGTCTCTTACCACCCCTGGAGTACCAGCAGGTCCTGGTGGTCCAGCTGGCCCTGTTGAACCCTAAGGGGGGAAATAAAAACACTTTTGATTTAAGTTTGACACGCCAACATATTATAGCATCAAACAATCATACATGCATGAGATTAAAGTGCAGTGAACTTACAATGTGGCCAGGGGGTCCAGGTCTTCCAAGACCTCCTGGGGTACCGGGATCACCCTGGAAATGTCACAAGCCAACCTTTACATTGACCTTATACTATTATAACCTTTACTACTATATATTTACTGTTGCTTGGGGCTTGAATCACAAATTATGGTTGTTCTCATTTTTATTAAATAACAATTTGAGGAAAAGAATTATAATCACATCATGTCCTGGTCTGCCTGGTGCTCCAGGTGGACCTGAGGGTCCAACTTCACCCTAAAGGAGTGACAGAAGCAATGAAAACGTAATTGAGCTAGCATGAGTGGAATGAGTTTCTGTTCTACAAGTGGAGCTTAAAGACAGACTTGTGTTATGACAGTCGTCAGTTAGATAAAATAATGTTGGCTAGTGATCATCTGTAATGTGCACTCAAACTGACAGAACTATTGTGATGATAAAGCAATGAGCTGTTGGCTAACCTTCTGTCCAGGAAAGCCAGCATGGCCAGTTTTCCCTTTAAATCCCTGTGGAGTAGCATCAAACAGAATGAGATTGGTGCAGTATCAAAATTCACAAAGTGGAGGCTGCCAAAAAATGGAGGAGATGTGTCTTTGAAATCCAGAGCACCTGGTCTTGGGTAGAACACAAACTGAGACACAGAGAATGAATGAAAAAAATAACAGTAGAGAGAGGCAGCAACTCGTTTCATCACCAAAGTTCATAGGAATATCACTGCTGTATATGAAAGACTGAAAAATACAACAGATAGTTTGGACATTCAAATGAGGTCACATCAACAGTGTGCAAACATTTTCCTTATTATATGTCTCAATAAAAAAAAATACTTATAGTTAAACACATTTTTAAATGAGTCTATAACCATGACATGAAAACAAAAAAACTATGTTTTTTAACGCTTTCATTTCATTCATTCATTTCATTTATTCATTTATTTCAGGCAAGGCAAGGAAAAAACAAAAGCAAACAAAAAATAACAACAAACAAAATAATTAAATAAGCAAATAATTAAGCAAAGATCATAACTCAACAATACAATTCTGCCTGAAAGGGAGTGGGAAGAAGAAAATTTATGTAATCCCACCCCAGTTCCTGATTCAGAGATCAACACACTGAGCTTCACTGCTACTTCATTGAAGGACGAATACACAATAATTGCATCATGATGGCATCACCATGGGCAACAATAATTATCACATTGCAATAGCAATTCCACACAACAATGTAAGGAAGGCACGATATGCCAACAATGGTTACATATTCTGATGAGAGAGATGTTTGTTGATACTGGGGGACGGGAATTTCCCAAGCCTATTGGCTTCTGTCCGTCTGCCTTTTTTTTCGGATGTTGTTGTTGATGATGTAAATATGATGAAGGTGTGAAGTCTGCTATATTAACATGTCCGAAAAAATAAACTACATAAATAAATAAATAAATGGTAATGGTAATGATCAAATGCCAACAATAATAATTAACAAAATACCAACGATGGTAAAGAAACACTGAGCACGTGTTAACAAAACAGAACAGCAGTTTGAGTTAAAGACCCTCATCTCTATATTTTGACCAGACATGATGTTTATATTACAGTTTGAATTTATGAGTACTTTGGCATTGCTTGTGTTGTGAGTCCAGATTTCAAAGTTAAATTATCATTGCCAAATTGAAAATCTGAAGATGCGCTGATGGAAAACTTTAATTGTTCCTAATAGAGGGATGATTGTCATAATTACAGTTGTGCTTGAGGACAGTAGAGAGATCTTCAGAGTTCATTAGGACATGTTTTCCAGTCACTTTTATGTCTTTAGGAGACATGCCAATCCATCTATTTGATATTACGATAAACTTAATACAGTGCACCCTCACTGATCAACGCCCACCTCATTGCGGATTTTTGGTCGGCAATCACGTGATACCGTACGCGCATTCTATTGACAGACGGCATCAGGAAGTGAGCTCCGTTCCGTCAGTCTCAGACTTTTGTGAGAAACAAAAATGCTTTAAACAGTCTGTCAGAGTGTGGTAAAAGGTAATACAGATAGAAGGTGGTTTAATATCAGTATGGGGAGTGTTCATAAACGTTTAAATAAATACATCGCGATCTTGATCACGGATTCCAAGATTGCCTGTGGTTCCTGGAATGCATTAACAGCAAAGAAGGAGGGTGCAATGTATATATATGTATATATATATATAAATTCCGCACACTCACGGACACATTTATTTCCACACACACACACACACACACATACACACACACACACAAAGTGCGCCCTCGGTCTTTACGGTTAATGCGTTCCAGGAACCACACGCAATTGAGGAATCCACGACCGAAATGACGTCAGCCAATAGAATGCGCATACGGTATCACGTGACTTGCCGACCAAAAATCCGCGATGAGGTGAAGTCGCAATCGTTGAGGGTGCACTGTATATATTTGAATAGGCTCACTTGAAAACCTCACACTGTCACGCTATAACTCCACTACCTGTCAAACAAGCACCCAACCAATCAAGCGCCCAAACAATCACAACACCCAACCAATCACAGCGCTCAGAAGGAATCATGTGAACAATATGGCGTAAGGCATGGGGCAGTGATGCTTTTTGTCTGCCCATCACGATACATGGCCTTGCCAGTTAACATAATTTTAGAGTTTCATAACTGTTCCAATAATTTTCATGTTTTTGAGCAGAGTCCAAACAGCAAGAATGACAAAGAAAACGTCAACAATTTCCGACTGAGACTAGCTGGCTGGCACAGTCTGTCCAGATATGGTTTCCATTTGGAACGTGAGAATCGATTTAGTATCCAAAATGCTCATTGGGCATCTAACAAAAACGCTATTTAAGTAACTACATAAAGTCATGTTTATGTTGACAGCTTACAGAACTATCACTTCTCTAAAATTTCACTCTTTTAACAGGTGCCTTTTCCTTTAAGTTAGCTCCTTTCCCAATCTCATAATTAGTTAGCTTTATTTCTCCAGTTAGCCTGCTAACGTTCATCTACGGCGTCGCAATGCCCGCCCAGCACAATCCTTTATTTGCCAACACAAAGTCATTACATCACCACCTTGATTTTTGACTGTGTTGGGTGCACTTGGTTTATAATACCGATACATTTGTTTTCATATGTTTGTGTGTATATATATATATATATATATATATATATATATATATATATATATATATATATATATATATATATATATTTGCATATTGTGTTCTATTAATACGATCTGACTTAGATTACATTTACTGCTTCTGATGAAAAAAGTCATCTTCTCATATCTAATTCATGAAAATCAGGTCCTGTGGACATGAGAGGTGATACTCACTGGGATTCCTCGTGGCCCTAATGGACCTGGGGGGCCTGTGTCTCCCTGATAATGAAAAAATAGTCGCAAATGAAGGTCAGCTATAATATGCATGTCCTAAACTACAACAACTACCGCATCAATTCAGAGTTTCTGCATGCTGACCATGTAATGGAAGTCCATAACTCACCCTCAGTCCTGGCTTGCCATCTTTTCCATCCAATCCCATAATACCTGGGGGGCCCTTTTTAAAGCGAGCAGTTCAAAGATATGTTGGAATGGTTCAACACAGATAATATGCAAAGATATCACATGGCTATACCATTAGGCCAGGGGAGCCTGATGAGCCTGGGGGTCCAGTTGGTCCCTGAGAGCCTTGAGCACCATCATTGCCCTTTTAAAAGTGACGATTTCAGTGCAAATGATACTTTTTTAAATGCAAATTTGAAATGGATGACTGTGAAAATTAATACGTACTTTTTCACCTTTGAGCCCTGGGAGCCCCTCCCTTCCAGTTTTGCCAGAAAGACCTGGCGAACCCTAAAAATAAGTAATATATAAAGTCAGCTATTCCACGGACAAGACATGATCATAGAGGAGGTAATTTATTTACATACTGGTGGTCCTGGGAAACCCGGTGGTCCTGGGAAACCCTGGAATACACAAGAAAAACATTAATGCATGTAGTTCATCCTCTCATGTCACATCTTTCTTTAATGTGCTACATATACCTGATCTCCTTTGGCGCCAGCAGGCCCTGCTGGTCCTGTGTCTCCTTTGATGCCCTGCAGGTACATAAATATCTCACGATTCCTTATCATAATATATATGTAACGATATTCATTCATCTATGATGGAACACTGACCGGCGTGCCAGCTTGTCCTTGGTATCCAGGGTTACCAGGGGGACCCTAAAAGTGATATAAAATGTTAGACAGTGATTTGAAACATTCCCAGATGCATTACTCTAACAGTGATGGTGGGGTGACTTACTGATTCGCCTTTCTGGCCACTGCTTCCAGGGTTCCCACGCTCACCCTTGAGTCCCTGACAAACACATACAGAGAAATCAATGATTGTAGGGTCACACATCCTGGTAAACCATCCATCCATTGAAGTTGTCTAATTTTTGTTTCTTTCCTTTGTAACGAGGCAGTGAGACTAACTCACAGGCAGTCCAGGTGGCCCCATAGTTCCTGGATATCCATTTGTCCCTGGAAGGCCCTTAGGTAAAGATCATACAATCAATCAAACAAAAAAAGCAGTTATTTTCCTGCATGGTGTAGTTCCTGGAAATGTGATGGACATACTTACCTGGTCACCCTTCATTCCTTGAAGGCCGGGTGGCCCTCGCTCACCCTGCAAACCCTGAGAATGATGGGAGTAAGGACTGATTAGAAAATGACGGAGAGGATGTGATATGTATGTCAGCAAAAAGGCTCCCCTGATGAAAATGAGCCAAGGACAAGGTGAGTCAATATCAAATAGGGGAAACAGCTAACTGGCTTGTATTGCATGCCTTCAGGACTGCCTACATTTGATTTTGGTGCATGCTCCACACCTCCTTCAACCATCAGGATGATGATTTAAGTCTGTGGTGGTGATACCCAGAGGATGAATATTACCTGCATAGCCCAACAGGGTGTTTTTCTTTTCCCATCTGTCACCAAAAAGGATATAGATTTCCAAAATGTTGCTTCTGTCTTCTTTTATCATTCCCCTTTTTATTGATTCTATGATGTATCCAAAAGCTTTATTTTACAGCCTGTGAATTGACTATTGAATTGCTTTTTGATGTAAATATTGCGAGTGGAAAACTGATATGTCACCTAGCAACAGCTGCTGCACATAGAAGACAAACGAGTGATGGAAGAAAAGGGAGAGACAAGTTTCTAAAATATAAAAGCATCAATGGGATAAAACCTCATATTATTTGAAAACAATGACAAGTGATGTTCAGTTGTTATTTTTTTATGTTTAATCGTATTCTTCGGAAATCGCTTTCATAACAGAGACATGAAAGAGAACAGGAAGGACAAGGAGATGGTAGAAACAGTAATATCAAAAGGGCTTCCTCGCTGAACCGATATTCTCAGTATTTTGAAAAACCAAAAAACAGAAGGGAATAAATTAGATTAAGGCAATAAATCCAGTGATTCAAAGAGTGTGAATTTACAAAATAATGAGGAACTTGTTACTCATTCTTTTAAATTAATTAAATTAGTTAATTTAAATTAAATTAAAAGATACAAGGCTTTTGGACAGTAGCAATCAATGCAATTTCCAACATGCATTTCTAATAAATCCCTGCACTCACAGATATTAGAAATGTTGGTTTTATTTTAGGAGTACTGGCCCTGAAAATTCATGATTCATGATAACCAGTGAGAAATGCTGTGGTCCATCAATAAACTTTGGATAACTTACTTCTCTTATAGCATAGTATGTGAAATCTGAATACATAGTCAAAAAAATGTTGACAAGTTCCGTACATTATTTTGTAAATCATTGTTGTATCTATACTGATAGACTGATGCATGCTCTACATTTTGGTTATCAGAGGGAGGATGTTTCTGTTACTTCATAGAAGACACAATAGTGATAATAAATCAGCTTAAAAACAATAGGAAAGTATGTTTTAAGTTAAGAAAGAACCCAAAAAGCAAAGGTTATCAGATATCTCAGAAGAACAAAACATTAGGAAAATGTAATCCAAACTTGATGAAATCAGTTTCTTCTTTCTCCTGATGATTACTCATCTCACAACCGCCACAGGATTTTTCCTCTCCGTGTCTTTGGAATGCTGGGCCTGACCTCTAGACTTGAAATCTCGACATTAAACTGTGTATGAATTAGATAAAGCTATTTTCGCCTCAGCCCACATTAAAATGCAGCCTGTGTGTGTGTGTGTGTGTGTGTGTGTGTGTGTGTGTGTGTGTGTGTGTGTGTGTGTGTGTGTGTGTGTGTGTGTTTGTGTGTGTGTGTGTGTGTAAGGGGGGGGGGGGTTCTCATTAATATTAGTCAAATAGAACCATATATAAGGATGTGTCAGTGACATCACAATTGTTGCAGAATCACTGCCTCTCCATGAAACAATTTGATCACTATTCCCATCTGTTTCTATGAGAGGAGAAAATGAAAATAAAGTAAGATGCATAAACTTACAGGTGAACCAGGAGAACCATCATTTCCTGGGAACCCAGGTGGTCCCTGTGTACAGAAATCAGCAACAGCAACACTTTAAAACACAGGCAAGAAGATAGTTGAAGTAGATTTGAACTTGCTACTGAAGCTGGAGATAATACTACAAGTACTACATGACGGCGAGAGTGTGTTTCTGTAAAAAGTACTCAAACGTTTATACTGCTATGCCACAGTGTGTGATGTATTCGTTTAGGCTAGATAATGTGTTGTTGATTTCTGGAAGGCGTCATAGATCAGTGTTTGTTGAAACAATTATCTGGTTTTACCTGCACAAAATAATGATATTCGGACCAAAAAAAAGAAAGAAAAGAAAACTCCTGGCAAACCATTGGAAGGATTAAAATGCATTAAATAGGACTTAATTTAAACTGGTTTGCATTCTTATGTGGAACATAAAGATTCAATCAAAGTTCTTTAAATTGTACTTGTCTGAACATTGGTTGATTTCTTTTAATCCATGGTCCAATACTTCAACAAGAGGCAGCTGTGCTTGCAAATCCTGACATTTGCCAAATTCTCACCATGTTTCCTGGGATTCCTGCACTGCCTCTTTCTCCTGGTATGCCCTGTAGAAAAGGAAAAGAAAAAAGGTGATCCTATACCCTGCAAAGGAGGAGAATTTGCATGCATGGACTGACAAATTTACCCCTCACATTAACTTTAAAGAATATTCATGAGAAAATAATTATTAACAAACTTACGGGCTCGCCCCTTTCTCCTGCTGGTCCAGGCATTCCTGGCATTCCAGGTGGTCCTGAGTTGAATCGACTATCCTGTGAGGCAAAGACATAAAATACAAGGAAATATGCACATATGACCCTTTGAATTATATGTATTTCCTTCAAATATGTATGTACTTCCTTCAACTGACCCCTGGTTGTGTTGCCTGCTCTCTCTGTAGCCTCTCCAAGCACTGCAGGAAGACAACTTCGTAAGTCATCCCAGTAAAGTCTTACTGATTGCAGTATAATGTCAAAAGGACACTTTCTCTCATCATGCCATGCAAGCCTATTACAAAATGGGGTCTTTCCATTTTGAATCCATCATAAACAACAGTCACTGAAGTGAAGTGATGTTTCAAGGACAATCATGAAGGGAAACTTAAAATGTGTCAAGAAATTCCCATTCCCTTTAAGTCTCACCCTGTCACAGCTGTCCAAAGCGATTACACCGGGCTTGCCAGTGTCTCCTTTTTCTCCCTTGGCACCAACCATGCCCGGCACCCCAGGCACCCCTTGGGAACAGCCCTCACCACAACCAGCCTGAAGAGACAGACACACAACAGATTTCATGCCAAAACCATAAAGTAAAGGAAAGTCACTGAGTACAAAAAGAAAACCCATTCCCTGAATTACAGAAAAACTTACATCATCCTCTCCTCCAGCAGAATCTTGCGGCAGCCGATGTGGTCCAGTGGGGTTCTATACAAGAGGCAGGCAGAAGACAATTAAAGTTAATGTTAATTCAAGAACTTTATGGAATCAGTAAAAAATAATTAGTTTTTTTCCAAATTAGACATTTTTCCCACGTTCAAAGACCAAAACAAAGCTGGGGAAAGTTCTCAAAACAGCTGAAGTTTTGTTTTTTCAAAAAATTACAAATTGAAAACATCACAATCCAAAGATGATGAAAATGATGACCTAAGATCAAATATAAAATGATTAATTAAGGGCTTTAATCAGTGTGCCCACTTTTGGCCAGTTTGTTTTGTAGTCTAACACAAAGAGGGAATTACTTATAGAGAGCTAGACCTGAATATCTCAGGAAATGCTGCTATCAATTGTAACACAATAGCCCATTATATATGTAAGTCTATCATAATTGTGTAAGTCACACTCTATCATCAAGAGCTGAAAACAAGGGGCAAACTGTCAATCGCTACAACCATGTCACCTCTGTCAATATCAAGACAAAATAAGATTTGTAGTTCATTTGTTAATATAAGATTCCATATTCTGCAAATGCCAAACATTTTTAGTGCATTGCGTAAACTCTGGACAATCTTCTGCGTGCTATTCACACTAGAAATTTTCAAGTATGTTGTCTGTAAAAAGAAAAAATCCAATTTAATGGGGACTATTACAAGTTCACTGCACCATGTGTAACATGTCTGCTGATATACAAAAAAGAAAAAAAAACGTAAATACAAAAAAAACCCCTCAGCTTCCATTTTAATTAATGGCAAAAAAACTATAAGAGCTACAAGCTGCACCATAGAATTTTACAGTTTAAAGAGCAGATCAGACACACCGCTGGCTCTGCCCACACAATCTGTACATATAACTACAATCATGTATTGAGTGTGTACAAGTACATATGCGGAAACATAGCAGGATATAAATGCCAAAATGGAGTTGTGCCGTCTATTTATCGCAAGCCCTGAAATAAAACTGCTCACTCTACAAGCCCAATCACATTTACTGTGAAAGGCAGTCTGCTCCCCATCAAGGCAGTGTGGGACACTTTCCACTGAGAGGGCCTGTCAATAGCACCTGGCCTGGTTTCAAAGTCATTACAACCCAATTTGACATTGTTCAAACGGAAGCCATTAGCTATAAAGGCTTTTTCATGCCCCAGGCTATCGGTTGTTATTGGCCTGACTTAAAAGAAGGTTCTCTAAAATTATGTCACTGTGCAATGTTCACTTCCACTCTACTCTGAAGGGATCTACAAACTGATAGCTTTGTGATTCCTCAAAGCAACAAGCTGTTATGTTTCAAAGACAAAGTTTCGATGGTCCTGAGGACTCTGCTGCTACTTTTGAGTGACATAATAATTTAAGAACTGACAGAAAAAGAGAAAAAGATGGATTTATCCACCAACCTTTACAATATGAGTAAAATGTGATTAGAATATATATATATATATATATATATATATATAAACATAGATTAAGCTTTTGCATATATAACTCACTGTTTTTTTAACCAAGCCGTTGCAATATGTGATTAATCAAAACATTTGTGCACAAATAATTTTAAAACATTTCCAGAATGTACTACTGCCCTTCCCTTCATTTCACTAGGTCATTTCATCCCAATGTTTAAGTTAAGTTTCCCTTGAGTGCAGGTGGTCAGGCATGTGTCTCACACAGATGACACCAAAGATGGCTTCACTACACTGTGGTTCATTTCTTCATTTTGTTGTTATCCTTGCACTTATTGTAAGTATAGCAGCTAAGTTTCAAACACACCTGGGGCTCAAAGCACAGCGGGCTGACTCTGAATATGCACATGTAGTGCTTCTGCAAGACTCCGGATGGAATTTTTATTAAGTAATATATCACAGTTACTGCAAAACATGCAGGCATATGATGATGATAATGGTTGTTCCCAAAGTATTACATATATAGATGTTTACTTTTCAATATTGTGTCATAAATCAAAGGTTTTCTGCCCTTGGTCTGGCGTCAGCAGCATTGTAAAACAGTACAACAGTAGCACTCAACTTTAATATCATTTAACAGCATAATCATGATACAAAAAAATTGAGATCCAGAAAAAGTGTGTGAACACATAAAAATTATGTTACTCTTACAATTAAATGGCCTTGTGTCTGAATGTATGGAGTCACATTAATGGGAGGAAAGAAAAATGGATTATTCCACTAATTTATTCCTGTATATGAACAATGTCCAACCAAAATAAGAGCAGACCATTTATTGTTATAAATAGCAGTTCCTGAGAAAACAATTGTATTTTTGATTTTTCCATCATAGACAAGGTCCATGACCTCGAATCAGTTGATTAAAAACTGCCTCGCCTCCTTTTGTCTCTACTTTTACTTACTATGTATCCAGGCAAACCAGGGTTCCCCGGTATCCCGTCGTTTCCAGGGATACCCTGAAAGAAGGAACTGAGGTTGAACTGCTTTGCTGCCAATCAAAGGCTAGCCACTCCCATCTCCACCAGAGTCAAAGGGTCAGGCTAAAAAAACTGATCAGACCCATTCCTTCTCAAGCCATGTCTTGTGAATCTCTACAAATGTCAAAATCTGATCAAATTTAGGAAATCTGAAGAAGACAAATCCAATATATAATTTAGGTTTCATTTTCCATTCAACAATTATTATGTCAAAAGACATGAGCTCCTTCATCAACATACCATCACCACTTCTGACAACATTCTTACACCTTTGACTCTTGCAACACAGATCAAAGAAACACTTTATTTGAAGGTATGCTCAAAGTACAAATTTCCATATTAAACTTAAAATAGTCTTTGCTATACTTTCTTTTTTAATCAATATTTTAACAGGACCTTCAAATAACAGTTCATGTCTTGACAGAAATTCCCAAAGCTCGCTTAGTTGCCTCCCACAAAGGTTAAAGCTTGAAGCATTGGGTATGTTAGTGCATTTGATCCAGAGTTTCTAACTCTATCACAAAACCATATGATACACAATAAAGACCTAATGTCACTCTAATTACAACATGCATAATCATATACCCATTAAGATGAATAGACGACCCTTTCGGAATAATCCCAAGAACCCAGTCTCAAAGCCTGCATCAGAAGCGGTATGTAGCTCAATCCTGGTTGAGAGTGCAGCTGCTGAATACTGAGAATAGAAAATAAACCAACCACTCCATTTCTCTTACCTGTGGTCCTGGGGTTCCAGTGACACCCTCAGGCCCAGGAGGGCCAGGGGGACCAGGTGGCCCTGGTGGGCCCTAAAATGCACAAAGACATGGCTAAACTGTAGTTAGACATTAACACAGACTTGTGTGAATCTTTGCAGTAATAAGAAGATTGCAAACAGAACAAAAGTTATCAGTCAGACTGCTAGATGACAGTTCCGACCTGAGGCCCAGCCTGCCATGCTTGTATTGCTGTTCCTGGAGCTCCCTGGAAGGTAAAAAATAGTCAAAATCACAAACGGAATATACAAACTTAAAGATAATAACAGCAACACGGGAAATAATTTCATTTGAACATTTTAAAATAAACTAACATCCCCCCTGTGGAGATTTATTGATGCCTACAGGACTGAGTTTAAAAAATGATTTTAATGTGTGTGCAAGTGCATGTACTCACTGGTCCACCTACGCCTGTATGCACTGGGATTATGCAGTTGCATTCTCCAGGTGCACCCTAAAATATACATCAAAAAGACCAAGTAAAAACCTCGAGTTAAATGTGAACAATTTCAGGAAGAGACTTAAAAACCAAATCATTCCACCACTAAAACTTCTTGTATTACTCAGAGAAAGTCAGGATTCATCATCAGGAAAGATACTGGGAAGCTAAGAAAGATCTTCTATCATCAGTAACAGGAAGAGCCTGCATGATATCCCCAATTAATGCACACATAATCGCACTATTCCAACCATCAAGTAGGATTTTTACAATATAAATGAAGTCTGCAGGATATACCGAGACTCTTTGCGAATAAAATGAATAAAGATTCTGAATTCTCAGCAAAAATGTTACCTACTGGCTAATTTTTTATTTTTCCTTCATAACTGTGGGCTCCAGTGTCTCACACTCCTCCCGACTCACAGGTGCTGCCTCCACAGCTTCTTCATCTCTGCTACCCTCTCAGTGGTAGTCTGGACCGCTGGCTCATGAATTCAGTAATTAATAGTCTCATGCACTCCCTCTCTTAAGGCCCCCTGAAACCCCTTTCGTCTGGCAGCAACACAACACTCGTCACCTCCGCTGCTGCTCTATGTGCGCCTTGAGGCAGGTGTGTGCATGTGCGTCAGCGCACACATTTTTGTTTGTGTGCCTACGTGGGAGTGGGGATTCAACCATCTCTTGCAATTACCATCTGTGTCACCCTCTTATTTTCAGACCCCTTCAGGTCCCTTCACCCAAACAAAACGGTAGACTTACCTTGTCCCCCTTAGCGCCGTCCTGTCCCTGCAAGTGACAGAGACGGGACAAACACACACACACGCACGCACGCACGCACGCACGCACGCACACACACACACACACACACACACACACACACACACACACACACAAACACTTAGTTACTCTTGTTTTGTTCTCTGAGGGAGGAAGCTCATGGGGCAGTGAACTGAGTGTAGATCAAGGAAGGATGGAATGGGAGCAGACATTGCCTCTGTTATGGATCGAGGCAGACATCCTTGGTTACAAATGATGCCTAAATCAAGGACAAATCCCAAAGAAGCTCGAAGAAAATTAAACAGACGTTTACACAACAACTCAAGTTTAGAACTGAAATTCCTTTAACACCACTTCAAACTGTTGATGCAAATAAACATTTCACTGCAAAACAACATGCAAATGCAACACAAGGCTCAAAACAATTAAGGAAGAAGGCAACTCACAGGCTTGCCTTCGGCTCCTGGTAACCCTTGGAAGCCTGGGGTTCCGTCTCTGCCCTGTGGATGAAAGAGCAAATACGAAACACTGTTGGACAATGTGCTTTCATGACACTGCATGAACCACATTCATATGTTATAAGTCGATGTACCGGGGGCCCCATGACTCCAATACCCATTGGCCCCTGTGGCCCCATAGGTCCTGTTTCTCCTGTGGAACCCTGTGTGCAGAAACATTTTTGTTTCAATGTGGCAGACAAAAAGCAGTGCATTTAATTGCAGTCATAAACTTCCACTTTTTCATGTCATGCTACCTTTTCTCCTTCAGGGCCAACAAGTCCAGTTGGTCCACTGACTCCTGGAGGGCCCTGCATAAAACATTAAGGTTGCATTATGTATATGACATGTATGTTGACAAGTAGGACTTTAGATATATGAAAGAAACTTACTGGAAGTCCTGAAAGCCCTCTTGGTCCCTCTTCACCCTATGGCATAAATGAAAAAGATAAAACAAAGAAAAATACAGCAGATTTACGTGGTCTACTGAGGAAAATAAAAGTGGATTTTTGGGTGAGGAAATTAGACTGTAAGAGATGTTTAACAGTGGAATAGTGATGACATCTCTTACAGTCTCTGTTGATTAACTCTGTAAAAATGATTACAGAGTTAATCAAAGGATTTTCAGGTTAGTTATAAACTCATGACTCAATAAACAAACAAATTAAAAAGATGTATATAGTGTCTTCATTGACATCACAACTGCCCCACATCAGTTGGGATTTGTAATTATGTTTTGTAATAGAAAGATGTGCCAGATGTCAAAATAGAAGTTCTTAATTAATCCAGATGTGCTTTTTAAGGCCACATCAGCCTTACTTGTGGTCCAGGATGTCCGACTCCAGCAACTCCTGCTTCTCCCTGCATGTAATGCAGGACAACATTCATTAGATGAGAAACTGTCTGTGATACATGTACAGGCGCAGTCATCTGTATGCATTTATGAAGATGATAATGCAATCAATGCAGATTCACACCTTGCTTCCTTTGGTCCCAGCAGGTCCCTGCACACCGGGTAAGCCTGGTTTTCCCTGAAAAGGAATAGGTAACATGAGCTTCAGCTAATCTCACAGCACAGATAGAGACTTGTAACTTACACAATAGATCCAGTCAATAAATCAATTTTAATTCCCTCACATTCCTTCCTGGTTTCCCTTCTCCAGGAGGACCTGGGTCTCCTCTCTCTCCTTTGGGGCCTGGACCAGCGACACCATTGCCCACCGCATCCGTCACAGAAGAACAGCTGGTGCAAGCATCACCCTGGCAAAACACATCTAATCAGTGATTCAAGGACATCTTAGAACACTCCAACTGAATCAGTGTATATGATCCATATATGAATGGATGAGTGACTGCAGAAAACATTTTTTAATAATGTCAGCCCTTTAGTGAGGAATTAAATGTCAGTATCAAATCAGTCGTGTGCTGAAAATGGTGCAAAAGTGAAAACAATACAACCCTTCTGTACCTTCTCTCCCTTCAAGCCCATTAATCCGTCTCGACCAGACTCTCCAGGCAGCCCCGGGACACCAGGAGCTCCGTCCATTCCCTTATCTCCTCGCTGTCCTTGTTCTCCCTAGCAACATTGCAACATGATGAGGAGTGGTCGTGAAAGTCAACATTGTATATTAAAGCCAATGCAATGCTCAGATTAAAGTTATTCTGTGGAATGTTTCACCACTTGTAGTTTAACTGTTTTGCAGCAAAAAACATTAACGAATGCAGTTAAGGAGAAGTACGTAGGAATCCAAATGTTGGTAGACACAATGACATTCCTGTGCGAAACATCAAAATGAAAGTATTTCTTTTATTGCTAATATTGGCTGATTTGAGTGTTATTGTGATGAGATTCTTTTAACACTTAAATGCCGATAATGACATCAACATCGAAAATGCTGATTCTGATTGGCTCTACTTTGAAGTTCAGGCAGTTACTGCTGGCAAGTTTCAGATTAATTTAAACCAGACTAGTTCTGTTGACGACAATGTTTAAAGCTGTTTTGGGTAGAGGTATGTGACTGTAAAAAAAAAAAAAAAAGACTCTGAGGCCTGAAATATCGTAATTGTCTTTGCCTGCTTGCTTTTCTCAAGATATCAATCAAGATGCTGGGTTAGTTCATACAGCCTGTGTCAGACCATTAAAGATGACCACTGGCTCAAAGTTAATTGCTACTGCCAGACATTTATTAATTGTTTTTTTATTTCCAAGTTGGCATTAAGGCTGTTTAATGTGGTGTGAAATTGTTGTTCCGCAGTATGTTAAAATACAACACGACCTATAAAAAGACTTAACGGGAGAGCTTACCTTTTCACCAGGTGCACCGGGGAAACCTGGTGGGCCCTGTGTATGCAAACAGAATTTGATGAGCCAATGTAAGTAGATAGAAGATTCAGATGTAGGTGTGAAACTGGAGCCCGAACCCACACTCTTTAATGCATTCAGGATCATCTATTCAGGTAAAAATAACTGTTGACATAAAGCTAAGCACAGCAGCACACGGCATTGAAATCGGTGACAAAAGCTAGGAGAGATTTATTAGAATTAGTAAGGGAGGCAGGAGGAGAATCCCTGAATATCCTCTTTGTAGAATGCACATTATGGTTGACTACCCCTTGGGATGACATCTTTCGGCGTTTCACATCTTTCACTCATCCAGACGCTGCCTAATCTGTTTCCGTATGGTAACAAAATAAGATAACAAGCTGTATTTTTGTAGAATTTTTTTTGAGGACTAAGATGTATAATCCTAGCGGTGCATGCAGAGAAAGCCTCTTCTCTAAACTGATAAATCTATCAATTACGGTAATCAATCATCTTGTGCAGCAGCTTGGTTCTAATTAAAAAAAAAAAAAAACTACAAAGAAAAAGAAAAAAAAAATCTTTAGGTGAACATAGAGCATCATATGTAAATATCCTCTAAAGGAGAGGGCAAGAGTTTACTATGAGGCCCTAAGATTTTATTATGGGTAATCTGGGTAATCTGAATGAATCTGACAGTTCACACAGTCTTTCTGTATGTTCATGACAAGTTCCTCAGTCCCAAAAGATGCATTTGCTGTAATAAATGGTTGATTTAGCTCCCACATATTTCAGTGCTGTCTTTGTGTGTTTTCCTATAGTTCAATCTGACCTGTCTGCCTTCAGCTCCAAGACCAGGAGGTCCAGGTGGACCTGGGGGGCCAGTTTCGCCTGCCTTGCCTCTGGTTCCCTCATGGATTTTGATGCTGGCGGGGCCACTTCCCACCTCAGCCGGCTGACACAAGCCACACTCGCCCTGGGTGAGATCAGATAGTCAGGAAGGTTAATTTACATGAAGACCAAGCTGGTGGATTCGAGGAGGCATGCTCACATCCACGCTTACCTTCTCACCCTTAAGCCCGGGCAGACCAAGACCAGGCAGCCCCTGTTCTCCCTGTCAGAAAACAAACTGGACTGAGACTCATTTTAAATGTGGTGCCTTTCATGTACAAAGTACATTTGTTAAAAAAAACACTGGATCTTCCTTATTTTAAAAGTATTGGTAAGTCCAGTGAAAGTGACACTTCTCTTGCCTGTGTGCCTTTCTGTCCATCTCTTCCACTGGGCCCTCTTGGTCCAGGTTTTCCCTGGACACATTTCATGTATTGCATCACTGAATAATTACATTAAGTGAAGTATACTGTTACAAAAGGACCAAATTTAAACTTACCGTCTTACCATCAGCTCCTCTATTGCCTGTGTTACCCTGCAGACAAAGTGAATTACTACAGTATCTATAGTTCAAAACTTCATGAAAATTGGTAACTCTTTTCACTTTTCATAGTGAGGAACATCTTACACACAGCCATTTCAAACAATTCTGGTTTTTTACCACCTAAGCTTTTCAGTAATGGGTTCCCTGTTGAGAAAACTCCCCATGGAAGACAGTTTTAGGCCCTAAAATTAGTGTACTGCTGTGATTATCGTCCTCATGAAGTCCATTTAGAACTCAATTCAGCTCCCCACTGAGGGAGTTTCCTTTATGTAATCTTAGTCTGCTATTGAGGTCACATCCTCCTTTTATATCACTTGCCTTGTCTCCTTTGAGGCCAGAAAATCCTATAGCACCTGGTTCCCCCTGCAGAACAGAAAAGGTCAGTGATTAATAATATTAAAAATGGTGGTCATTGATTCTTTCATTGAGACCAAAATCTTCAAAAAAAATTCATAAAATAAAATAAAACACACACACACACACACACACACACACACACACACACACACACACACACACAGACACACAGACACGCGTGTAAAATATAGATTGCGAGTGGAAAAAAAAATTCCCAAAGGGAACTATAAAAATATATTTCTTATTCTTGAGACAGGATTTAAGTTAAACGATTAACTTATTGAAATAACTGTAGCAAAGAATGTGAGTAAATGTTAATACTATGTACACATAATGTGTTGTTTGAGGTTATATTCTCTACTGTGAATAAAGACATGAGCTCTCTATCACTCACGCACTACTTTCATAGATCAGATTGAGGTGCACTGTAAACCTATTTTATCTATAAATCACCAGAAGCCTGGGAGTATTTAGGATGTCTGCTCCTCTTCTAATGAAAATCAAGTACAAACGACTATTGATCTCAGTTGATATCTCTCCAGCAGTCATCTAATCTGATAATATGTCACTTATGTCTCATTCATGGAAAAATGTTGTGGGTATTCATCTGTTTCGTCTTCGTTTGTTTAGGTTTATGGCATCTACATACAGTATTACAGTGCTAGACTGTCCATGAGCACGTTGTTTATATTAGATGTTTAAACAATTGCTGTTGCTAAGCAACCAGGTGCCACCTGAAATGTGTTTTTATATGGGGTAAAAACAACAGAGCTTCTCATTATGAATGACTATATCTGTGCATTGTTTTTTGTTGTTGTTTATATCAAAACCTCATAATTCATTTGATTAATTTGAACTCTCCTTATAAAGATATGCAGGTGATGTTCGGTAAAAGACTTACTTTCGGTCCTGTCTGTCCGATCCCAGGCTCTCCCTTCTCACCCTTCAGCTGCAGGATTTGGGGTCTGACGCCAGGGATGAGGTTTGCAGGTAAGTCTCCGAGAGTGGGACATGCAGAGCACTGCTCACCCTGAAGGATGATGAGAGGTAGGTCAGAGAGAGCCTCCATACAATTCTCCATATACAGTACAGTTCACACATTCAAAGAAAGTCAATTAACACAGAAAAGTATTAGTCCTCCCATACACTTGCAACTCATGCTAGATAAAACATTATGGGTAGGCAACAAACACAACAGCGCATTGCTGCAGAATAAAGCAGTCAACAGACGGAATAGCTTGAAATTCATGTGAAAGACTTTAATAAAGACACACACGGCTGACCTTTTCTCCTTTGATGCCATCCGATCCAGATTCTCCCTGCAGAAAACAAACAAAAATAGACAGTGGGCAGTAACTGGCAGTGGGTTCATAATCTCACGCAGGTTTTGCCATGACACAGGGTAGAGATCTGCTGAGATGGTTGAGTCCTGTGTGTGTTGAATTTCTGCAATCGTACTTTGATATCACAAAATCTCGATTTGTGGGACTTATTTAAACAACTGAGGGACAACTTCGTACCTTTTGTCCTGCCTTTCCATCTGCACCCCGAGGCCCCTGGTAAATATAAGGAAAGAAAAGAGAAGACAAATGAAGGAATTGTCTAGAAGTCAGAAGTGGGGCTCACTCAAATTTGTTTGACAGAAGACACAACTCTTTCTCTCTGTTGCACTACCGTAACTTCTTCTCCTAACCAAGTATGACACATGGACATTGATATTATTGGAAATCATTGAACAGAGAATCTTTAGAGATTTAAATTTATATTCATTCTCACAAATCATTCTCATTTCACCTACTGCAGTAGAGGGAGTAAACACAGAAAAAGTCACAGTGCAGAGTATGATGAAATGCTTTGAGATCATATTAACAAATGGCCTTTTGCTGGGAGAATAAAGGTTTGACAACACATCAAGCTATGTTGCTTTAAGCTGCTGCAACAACCCTACAAAATATACAAGAGCAAATACAGCCTAAAGTAAAAGGAAATGCCATATTTTCATAGAGAATTGTATGAAAAATGAAATATATACACCATCAAACAAGCGTTCAAGGTTCAATCGTCAGCTGCAGCTCACGCTGGGTCTATGACTCCCTAATAAAAAATGTAGTAAGACTGTAAAAATGTTAAACTGAACAGGGCAAGTTCAGAATACATTACAGTCTGCAATTATAGTCAAAATGTTGTACTTACGGGCAGTCCTATCTCTCCTACGCCCGGTAATCCAGGTTCTCCTTTGATCCCGGGCTTCCCTTGCAGAGCCACGGTGTTACCCGTGTCTAAAGGCAGCACGGGGCACACTTCACATGGGTCGCCCTGAGGATTCAATACATATCACCTCAAGTACAATATGTGGACAAAAAGGCAGAAGGACAAGAAGTATTACAGAAAATATTTATTAGCACCTTCTCTCCCTTCGACCCTCCCGGTCCTCTTGGGCCCTGTGAAAACAGCAGAATGCTAGTCACACTGATGTACCAGTACAAGCTCACTTGAATACTGTTTTACATACATCACTCAACAAAAATCAACACTTAAAAGTCACTCACTGGATCTCCAGGTATTCCATCTCCTCCTCTGGGTCCTGTATCTCCCTGTTAACACATATCAATGTATTTGTAACGCAGTAACATTCTGTAGAAGCATCAGATTTAATGTGATTTAGATGATGACACCTTCTGCCTTAAGTACCAGTATGTTCACATGCTGGATGTTACAAAAACTGCATTTTCATTCAATGTATTTGCCAATTTATTAAAATGTTGGAAGTGTGTATTTGTAACACTACCACTTATATGAAACAAAGTCAATGTTAGGGTTATTATAAATGTTGTTTATTATTTTGAGTTAAAAACTAAATTAATTACACCATTTTATTGTGCTATTTCAGGTATAAAGTCATCACTTTTTGGAAATAATCTGAATATTTATCCATTACTTTTCACAATAAGCTCTCAATTACAACATGTTTTTTACGTATACAGTACGCCCTCGTTCCTCGCGGTTAATGCGTTCCAGGAACCACATCCGATTAATGAATTCTGCGATCGAGCGACAAACTATTTCTCTTATTGTTTACGGTAATTCAAACGTTTATATCCCTCCCCATACTGATATTAAATCACCTTCCAACTGTATTCACACACTCTTATTGAATGTTTAAAGCACTTTTGTGTCTCACGTAAGTCTGAGGCTCATGGAACGGAGCACACTTCCAAAGGCTGTCAGCCAATAGAATGCGCGTACGTCATCACGTGACTGCCTACCAAAAATTCACTATGAGGTGAATTCGCGAGTGTTTATGCGCGAATGCGCGAAGATACATTGTATTACAGCAGAACCAGATTGGGCATCTTACAGGTGCATTAAGGATAATTTTCATTATGGAAAAAAAAACCCCCAGAATCACACCAATTTGTAATCCCATTTACCTTTTCTCCTTTTGCACCACCCGGTTCACCTGGGGGCCCCTGACAGGGAAAAAAAATAGTTTGTTTTCAAATGCCTTTCCTCAGATAGAAGGAGTACAGTCAAGTCCTGACCTGCACTTCTGAGAGCAAATTCTAATAAGTACTTTTTGGTCAAAGTGGTCAAAAAATACTTATAAGTACTTGAATCAAGAATGTACTCACTGGTGGACCTGGCTTTCCAGATCCTGGTAGTCCTGGAAGTCCAGGGATCCCTGGCTCACCAGCCAACCCTTCAGGACCCACCACACCTGGCGTACCCTGGAAAAACAAGTAGAACACAGCTTCATAATATCCAAAAGGATCAATGTATGTGGCAGACAGGTTGATGGTAGAACCTTCCAGATGTAATGCGAACACACCTTCTGTCCTTTGGGACCAACCACACAGATGGTCCCCTCTCGACCCTAGGAAAAGGTGACACACAGAAAAGGACATGGCAGCATCAGCACATGTCTGATGTCATCAGTATCACCCTTGTATAATCAAGAAACAGAAATGCATCTCCAAAATGTCTCCATAAATTGCTTCAGACACTTTTTGATTTCCCTCATTTGTTTGACATTTCAAATATGTAAATAGGAAGACGGAGAACCGTAAAGCCTGTGAGATGTATGATCATCAGCAATTCATATGCGATATTTTCTGCTTGCCTGATTCAAGTTACATCAACAAGCACATTCATATTCACAATGTCAGATGGATGGGAGGCTTAAGAAAATCTATCCTCCATAAATCCATCTGTTCAGGATAAGCACTTAGCCTAGTGAGCAGCTAAATGTAAAAGCTGACTGATGCCCAAAACCAGGGGAATATCTCAGAGCACACACACGTTGTAATTTGTTGCTCAAAACTTTTCATGTGACTACAGGATCACAGCCCCTAACAGGGGAGATTATAAGGTTTAAGTCTTCCTGAATAGATCCCCGCCTGTGTGAGGGATGAACACAACAGTCGATGAGGCAGCATTGATTGTGCAGGCTTTGTTGTTTTAGCCTAATCTAACAGGCATTAACAGACGAATTAACGCCATGGGAGAGAAGAGGGGGGAGAATGGATATCAATGGGAGTCTGAGTTTAAGCAATAATTCCATAAGAGTTGACTGAATATCCCCTCTTAGCCAGTTAAAACTAATTGTGTATGTCAGTGTGCTTGTGTGTAGGCGCATTAGAGTGCTTGTGTGTGCATTCTTACTTTAGAATTTGTAGCATTAAAGTATATACATGTATATTTCAAAC